>NC_091590.1:6773996-6788996 GCF_042767895.1 Penaeus vannamei
TCGGTGGAGGGTCAGGACCTGAGCCCCATTTTACTCTTATCCCTCTCTTCTTTCCTGCAGGCAGGATCAGAGGTAAGCAAAGGATATGCAGCCGTCGTGTTGCATGACTCCTACCTGACCGCCATGACTAGTACTTGACCTTGACTTGAACCCTTAAGGGACAGACCAAAGCCTCCTCCAGAGGGACGGCGGGAGCGCGCCCTTGTGTCTAGCCGCAGACCTTGCGCTCTTCGCCGCTCTTGTAAATAACTGTAAAAGGATATGTGTAAGCGGCTTGAACCTTCCGACCTCTTGTTGCCTCTTTAGCCCTTCTCGACTTTGTACCTTGAACCTTTTATTTGATATGGTATGTTGTTCTTATGTTCCTGTTGGGTATCTTGTACGGTTTGTTTCTCTATTCATTTTCTGTATATTTCTTTAGATTAATTGATTATTATTTAGTGCCATATCTCCGGGCTTTTCCTCTCTTTGGTTAACGTTTCTGGCGTTCTTTCCTGCCTCTTCCCTCCCCTACCCCTCCTCCTCTCTCTCTCTACCTCTCTTTTATTATTATTATCATTATTTTGTCTCCCTTATCCCCACCCTATTCCTTCACACTCCATCCCTATTCCCCCTTTCCGTGTCTACATGTGTCTCCCCGTGCCTCTCCTAACCTGAATCCTGACCCCCAACCCTACGCTAAGTGTTGATGTATGTATAGTAAGATTTCATTCCTGTGGTGGTGGTGTTTTTTGAGCCTTAATAACAACCTTATTTTTTACCCTCTCCACAGCCTCACACTTCTACTCCAACAGCAGAAAGAGATTTAGAGGTAAATTTTCCAGATAAAAATGGGATATGTAATTATTACTACTAAAAAAAAGAGAGAGAAGTTTAAAAAAAAAGAATACTGTGACATCTCCACTCGCCTCAAAGATTTACCAATTGCCTGATCTGCGACCAACAGTCCAGGCCACTGCACAGACGGCGCCATTTATTCTGACTTGCCTGGATCATAGCTGCACTTAGGACCTATTTTTATTTGGTAAATGAATCCCATGGGACCACACCACAAAGCAACTGGTTGAATTCTTGTGTTTGTAGGTCTGTCTTATGTATCTCTTAATTTTTCCTTTTTAAAAAGTCGTTTATTATTATTATTATTATTGTCTAAGCTTCGTCTGCAATTCCTGCGGACATGCCAGCTCTTTTGTTTCCTAGTCCCAGCGCGTCACATGATTATGTGTGGAAAGAAATTGGTTTGACAAATGCTATTCGCTTATGAGATCAAGGTTACTTTTGAATAGTAATAAAATCCTTAGAAAGAGTGCACAGCAGTTTTATCATAATATTCGATAAATCTTTCATCCTAATTTATCTTTCGTTGACGCCAAAGCTTTGCAAGTGCTGTCCAGTAGTGAATGGCTTGATGACTGTCTTTGTTAACAATATAAATTATCAGTAAAGTAAAAGGGTGATTTATAAATATATAAAACGGTCGCGGAATTATTTCTCTTAATGTTGTGTAATTAAATTCCTATGTCTATGGACGCTGATTACACTTCTAAGTTATTTTCTAATCATTTGCTCATAGCAATAACATTTGTTCACAGTAATGAATAACCCCTTTGGATTATGATACGAACTAACGTCAATCTCAAGTCTAAAAAACAAAACAAAAATAAGATCAAACCAAACACAGCCTAAGGACACTTGTTATTCTACCAATTGTATTCTGTGTGCGAGTGCCCGGTCTAATGATCACAATACCTGCCATGCACGAGCCTGCTACGGCTCCGGCCACATGCTCATGTCTCGCCCATTCTCTCTCTCTCTCTCTCTCTCTCTCTCTCTCTCTCTCTCTCTCTCTCTCTCTCTCTCTCTCTCTCTCACCTCTGCTCATCTCACGTATCTTGATCTCAACCCCACTCTTACTGCTAGCGACCACGCCACTCACATGGCCGTGGTCAATCATCCCCGCTGTTGATCTCACTGGTGTACGGATGGCGTCGCACCTAACCTAGTCGTGATCACGCTAAACACCTCGCTGTATCAGATCGCCTTGTCACTTTGCTGACGACACAAGCACTCTGTTTGGCGTAATTACCTTATTGGGAGGAATAACGCCTTATTTCTGATTGTGTTTGCACCTAGACAAGTTTCTGATGGCATTTGAGGTTGCATGTGTGATTACAAACGGTAACCGGTGCTGGCCTCACCTACCCGTCGAGTGGCGATCGCACCAGCACAATGGCTGTTTACCCCACCTGCCCTTCTGGTAAATCGCGGCACCACCTGGCCGTGGTTCCGCTACATCCTGCTGGTGATCACCTAAATCCCCAAGACCGCACGACGACTCTGAGGCTTTTTACTGCCCCTTGTGGTTCGACCCGTATCTTAACCCCATTCTCGCTCTCTCTCTCTCGCCCTCACTCACGCCATCTGGCCGAGAAGCTCAACAAACCTTGCCTAGTTGATCACAGTGAGACAGAGAATCGGCTTAGGAACACAAGGACTTGCCGACGATTTGTCTCTTTTTTTATTTGATATGTTCTTTGGTAATTTCCTCCTTTATATACTAATTCTTTCCCTCCTCCCCCCTCCCCTTTACCCCAACCCCCAGTATTTTTGCTGTAAGTGCATGTTCTTTTTTCATTGTAAAAGTCTGAATGCAAATCTGGATTTCGATGTCTTCATGGGGATGCTTGGTGAACAGCTCTGCTTATTTGTGTAGTATTGTTGTGGATTCCGTTTTGCAAGGCTTAAAACAATGTCCTGTTGGCTGCTTAGTCACCAAGCATTCATACATTGGCATACGAAGATCATTATCTTTTTTCATTGTGGCACCAGAAATGTTTGTATCTTTTTTTAGGGAATTTCCCCACACGTTCCCGGTTTTCGTAGTTGTCTATCAAAGTATTGGCATCCCGGTATTAGTAACCATGTGGATAGAAATATCTTATGTATATTCCCCAGTCGATGTGTTTACTAAGTTACGCAATAAATCAGATTTTCATTTTCCAGACCAATTTGACCATCTGTGGCTAAAGAAAATATGTTTAATGCTAAGAAGAACAGCTGGAGCCATTTGAAGTTACGAATATGATATCAGGACACCCGTCTGAGCATGTTCGAGAGACATTGGTGTTCTTATATTATATGTTCGTGTTTGGTGTTTTTTTTATGTTCCTGTGTGGTGTTATTTCAGCCAGGGAACTGATGATGGTTTCCCTTGTAATCAAGCAAGCATGTGTTGTCTTTTTTACGTTTTTCTGTTGACTGAAATTTGCATGGAATTATTGTGACCTTTGTTAGTGTTACAGCATGCCAGGAGTTGTAAAAAAAAGAGTATCTCTGTTTAGTGTTTTGTTTTACAAGTTCGATAACTGCCTCGGTACAAAATCTTTTTTAATTCACAATATGACGTAAACTTATTTCATGATAAATATAGGTAATGTATTCTCATTTTCTAGTTGAAATTTTGGGAACATAAACCTTTTATCAGAATATATGGTTAATTCTCATAAGAATTCAACTAAAATATATTCATTCTATAAAATTTCAGCGATTAATGATTTAAAAAAATAACATTACTAATGTATAATTATGAATCCGTCACCATTTTCTTACTTCGAAAAGCAGCAAACAGTTGGTAATTCTTTCATATAAGTTTTGCATTGTAAGGATGTTTGCAAATCAAATGAAAAAAAAAATGTATTATGATATTGAAATATTTTGAGTTAGATTATTACTATTTATATTTTCTGTGCACAGATACATGAATATATATGTCCATTCAGTGAGCATAGTGGTTATAATTTTCTTCGCAATGCCTTCTGCTTATCACTTTTCAAGCTATGTCGTGTTCTATTGCAATAGCAAAAGTTAGACATGCCCGACTTTGGATGTGTCATCACCTTGTCAACACTTTGTCATTTATATTAGATTGAGATATGACTGAGCACCACATTTACTATGTTTTATGTGTCTATTTATATTTTTTCTAGTGACGCAGGAAGGCATACTTTGTTTTAGACATTTAGATATACAAATATATGTTAATTGGCATGGCCGGTTATTCCCTTCAATAGTTATGTTCCCAGTGAAATGTGAAGATAGGGGTATTATGATTTCTTATATCAAAATTATTTTCCAGTTAAAAAAAAAAAAAAAAAAAAAAAAAAAAAAAATATATATATATATATATATATATATATATATATATATATATATATATATATATATATATATATATATGAAGAAAGGTTCAAAACCCTCTTCTGTAGCATTTTATTTCTTTTCTTTTCTTTTCCTTCTTTTGTGTGTGAATAGGTAACGGTTTTAGTTTATAGTATTATCATTCACAGCTAGGTAAAGTTCGTATGTATATATATTTTTTCCTGTATTGAGATGAGGCACATTCAAGTGGTCTAGAGAGGAGGGAGACTCATGTCAAAACGTATCTAATCTTATCATTGATTTATTAGTGAAAGAAAGAAAAAGAAAAAAGAAAGTTTTCTGTGTGACTAGCGAGTGATAATTCAAAATTTCCGTTCGAAGTTGAAGATAATTTGGTATGTATTGAATAGAATAGAAATTATTTTGTTGTGTGGGAAAAATAAACGTCAGATATGAATGAGAGAAAATTACTTTCCCGCACTAATTTCACGGTTGGTACATGATGCAGATAATGAAAATAATCATTTGATGTAGATAATGATGATGAATATTAATACTAGAATAATGACAATAAAGCCATGATATTCTGTTATTATTACGAAGTTAGTCTCTCGTTAAACTTTTGGGCTCGTTTCCCCTAAACTCTCAGACATTTTCAGCAGAGTTGAAACGAAACCAAAAATGTTTCGGATTACGATAATAGAGTTGTAAAGATAATGCATCTCTGACTATAAAACCACGGCCTTGCTTCCCGTTTGCCGGCGGACCGTTAAATCGAGAGACATGGCGGTTTTTTTTAAATAGGGGAAATAGAAGAAAATGGGAATTTATAATACTTCAAGGGGCACTGAGTAAAGGCAGAAGAAGGAAATAATTGTTAATGTTAATTTTTAATTATTCTGGGTATATAAAAAACAGAAGATAGTGTTAAAATATTATTATTTTAAATGACGAAGGGAAAAATCATTGTTTAAATAATAAGGCAAGAAAAGAAAAAATAGGTCCAATAATACCCTGAACTGAAGAACAAAAAGGGAATATATCAGTAGAAAGAATGAATCAACAGAAGAAACAAGTTAAAAAAAAAAATGAAATAAAGGGAGTGAACGGTAATGGCCAAAGAAAACGAGCTTTTTGCTGTTCGCTCGACATGGGTCTCTCTATTCTCTCTCTCTCTCTTTTCCCATTTACTTTACGACCACACTTCTCTCGCCATAATAATAGTTTGTCAATATCTGAATGTACTAATTGTATTTCTGACATTTTTCAGCAGGAGACAGAAGATGAAAAGGTAAAATTACATATCAAGCTTTCATGAGTTGCACATGTGATTCATGACACCTACTATGTGCAACATGCAACATGATCCATTACGTACTAATTAATAAATTAATCACTACTTAAGGATCACAATGTTTGCCTCACCCATATAGTTAAGCCATTTACTGCACCTGTTAACGGGTAAACTACATTGTTGTTTAATCATCTGTAAGCAAAGGTCACACTACGAAAATGTGTTTGTCACTTCAGAATCATGAAAGTGTAGTTCACCTTTTTCCCAAACTAAGTTAAATCATTCACTTAGATCCACCATGAAAATCCCTGCTAGGTTTTCTGACACCCTGTTTGACATTGATCGGATGTTTGTCTATTTGTCCTAAACTTTTATTTTTTTATTTCCATAAGTGTTGAATCATTATTTTGCATTTCCGACGATCCTGAAAGGGTGCACAGGACTCAGCAGGGTAACTGACTGCGCATGCGCCGTGCTCTACAGTCTACGGAGACGTGCTAGCTTCTTGCCAGCAGTGCATGGCTGGGCAGCGGGTCAACATTTTCCCTGCAAGATTTTGACCCGTTGCTTTGCTCTTTCATCTTTGGCCTGACCCTGCCTCTTGTCGCTATCGAAGTAAAAAAAAAATACTAATTATTTTCTTACTTTTCCATGCATAATCCAGGAAAATGAGAAGGTAATTCGGGTAGCCATATTATTCTACATAACCTGGAGTATTTCGGTGAACGTTGGTAGTGTCCATCCTCTGTCTCAGACCTGGCAGAACAACAGACACTAGCTGCATCATGTGTCACTTTCAGGGCCTCTCAGCCTGGCTCACTAAAGAGTAAACTTGTTCTTAAAGCCAAAGATCATTCTTTCGAGTGCCTTCCGTCCTTCGACCAAATAGCTAGGCCTTGCACCGGCGTCGCTCTTGCTCATCACGGAATTCAGACGCCCATTGAGCAGCATCTCAGTTCCATGCGTCGGGGGTGATGGAGGAGGGGCGGGGCACACATTCCGAGAGAAGTTATCAGTGGAAGAAGCATACTTGCGCGATCTTCCCCTCGGCCCTTGTCGCACCTCTGAAAGCTGCGCCGCACGGCCGTGGTGGCCTGCGCACCCCGGCCGTGGGCGCCGCTCGGGGAACGGAAGGGCGGGAGATCCAGCACGCATTGTTCTGTCAGAGAAATAATTCAGGCCTCAGGTGTCCTCTCACGCTGCTCTGCGCAGGATGTAGTGTGGCTCGTAGTTGTGTCGGTACTTGCCTGTCTCAGCATAGTTTGTTCCTTATTTTTCTTAGGCTTTGTGTAAACCTGATTTAATACAGAGATTACAACCGCGTCTTTATCATGTAGTTCTATCTGTCTGTCCCTTTTTTCCTTCAGCCGAATATTAACTGGCTTGGTAACCCTTCTTTTTCGGCCCTCCCTTCATGGCGAGCAGCGGACAGACCCTTTTTAAGCTTTCACTTGCAGAGCAGTTGTTAAAATCGTTATTTTTTTTCATGAAAATATTTTTCCATAGGACAGACTCGTTCGCCTTTCTTACTGATTCCTACATGTAGATCTGGTTATCGTTCATACCCAAATTATTGCATTTTGGTATTGGTATCAAACAATTTTTTTTATTTTTTATTTTTCTTCGATGTATCTTATCTATCGGACAGATGTACCAATAGTGGTTATAAAATTGAAGAAAAAAATCCGTATAGTATATCATGGCAGCTTATTATAATATATATATATTTTTTATTCGTCTACTAGATGGCTAGCTTCCGCATGCACAAGTTCGGATGTTTTAAAGTATTGTTTTTTTATCTAATGAATTAAATTTAGATGTGGAATTCAGTCTAGGTAATCAAAAGTAGTTCTTGATATTTTTTTTTTATCATTTATCATCAAAAGTGCTAGTAGTTTATCAAATTTGAGCTTGCGTTAATATGCTTCTGGACTGAAATATTTCGAGGAAAGTAGCTAAAGTTATCATTTAACTGCTAGATTGGTAATATAGTGAATAGGACTATTTTTTCTTTTTAATTTATTTCCGGAAAGTTGGTGCATAATATTTTATGCTGCACAGTGTAAATCTCGTTTATAATATTTTGCTTTGTGTATTTCTAAAACGAGGGAATATGCTGACTTATATATTAGTGATACAGAATTATGGATTCATTTTCCATATTTTACGCGCTAGAGCATATATAAGAGCAGACTTTTTCTTCTCAAATAGCGTAATTCTGTGTCATCGAAATTATAATTTGCTGCTACACTGTACTTGTGTTGTTTCGTGGCCAGCCGTTGTTGGATCTCTCTCTCTCTCTCTCTCTCTCTCTCTCTCTCTCTCTCTCTCTCTCTCTGTCTCTCTCTCTCTCTCTCTCTCTCTCTCTCTCTCTCTCTCTCTCTCTCTCTCTCTATCTCAATCTCTCTCTATATCTCTCTCCTTCCCCCCCCCCCCCCCTCTCTCTCCTCCTCTCTCTCTCTCTCTCTCTCTCTCTCTCTCTCTCTCTCTCTCTCTCTCTCTCTCTCTCTCTTCTCTCTCTCTCTCTCTCTCTCTCTCTCTCAATCTCTCTGTATATCTATTTATCTCTCCCTCTCTCTCTCTCTCTCTCTCTCTCTCTCTCTCTCTCTCTCTCTCTCTCTCTCTCTCTCTCTCCCCCCCCCCCCCCTCTCTCTCTCTATCTCTATCTCTATCTCTATCTCTATCTCTCTCTCTCTCTCTCTCTCTCTCTCTCTCTCTCTCTCTCTCTCTCTCTCTCTCATGCTGTTGATTTGTTCTTGGAAATAACCATGATTTAAGACCATGTGTTCCGAGAGCCATTATATAGTAAAATAAAGCTGCAATTAAACATTAGTAAATGTTTTCGTTGATAACTTAGGTAGATCAAGTTTCTGTTTGCATTGCAGGAAATTACGCAAGTTGTTGAATCGGTTAGTGAAAATCGTTTAGATCTG
This sequence comes from Penaeus vannamei, assembly GCF_042767895.1. Classification (NCBI taxonomy): domain Eukaryota; kingdom Metazoa; phylum Arthropoda; class Malacostraca; order Decapoda; family Penaeidae; genus Penaeus; species Penaeus vannamei. Next base: position 6,782,382 of record NC_091590.1, read on the forward strand.
AACTTGTCTTGAGCCAATCAGGAAATACAAATTAAATATGCAGGATTTTTACAGGTACATCGATATACACAAACGTGCACATGCGTGTTACATATACATATATATATAAATATATATATATATATATATATATATATATATATATATATATATGCATATATTTGTATGCACACACACACACACACACACACACACACACACACACACACACACACACACACACACACACACACACACACACACACACACACACACACACACACACACACACACACACACACACACACATATGATTGTGTGTACAATAACAGCAGAATTTCGTTCCTGTTTGGAAGATCCTAAAACTTCAGTTAGGGTATATACGTTAGAAAATAGATTTGGATACACATCTGCAGTCTAATGACAAATAAATAGATATCAGTCATAATGTTTCAGTTGATCTCATCACACGAAAGGTTGTAGTCACCTACAAACCTATTTTTTTCCAAAATTTATTTGATTTGATAATTGGACAGTGAAATAACAACCATATTGTTATAAGCGAAGTTCTGCTCTTTAATTAGCACCGTGATAATGAGATTCATGTAATTAAACGTGTTCTATATAATTTCCGTCTTTTTCCAGCATCAGAGACATTCTGTTCCGTAATTATAATTATAAGACCATTTTGCATTGGGTGTCTGTTGCGCTACAGTTAGATGTGATAACTGTTGGCTTGTTGAAGGTCTAGGTACTTGGTAATATATCAGTTAGATACATATTGCTGAGTAACAACAGGTAACTCCATTTAAGAAAATAATTATAAAGCAAACGTGAAAAAATGAAAGGTATAGGCCATGGAGTGAATAATAACTCACCAACGGAATAGGTAAATGGTCGTTACTGGTAGTTAGCCAGAGGGTTTTTTCTAGTTAGCAGACCCCTCTGGAGACCATGTTCAAAATATCAATAAATAAGGATTTAAAATTGTGGTCGTTACTCTGTGTTTAATTCGCATTAAGTTTCCTTCTTTTCGTGTTCTTGTTTTATTGCAGAGTATAAATGATTTTGACTGCTTTGATGAAACTGCAGAGAATGGCTGTTAGGACTTGGTAAAGTTTTATAGAATTGTGTGTTAGAGCACTGCAGCAGATTTCGTTCAACTTGCAATGGGCTATTAATAACTTGCAAGAAAGAGCTTTGTAGGTTTTCAGTCTCTAAAATATAACATGGCGTTTATAAGAAAGTTTTCGCAAGAAGTCAACTTGTTTATATATTTCCCTCTTTTCTTGTGTTGAAAAAATTGTGTTTATCATGGTTTACTTTGGAGCTCTTTTGTATCATCTATTTTTTCATGAAACTGATACTCTTGTTTTTCTTTTTTTTTTTTTTTTCTTTTTTTTTTGTGTACATTTTTCTGTTTCAAATCAGGTGTCGATTGACTCTTTGCGTCCTAGTTCTTCTGTTGCTCTGCTCGCCAAGTAGAACCCTCATCACTAATTATGAATGTGTAGAATAATATGCCCCGGACTACCAGAGATTGTTCAAATTATATAAGGAAAAAGAAACCCACATGTGTTGGGCATAATACCCTCCTGTAGAATATCTATTCGTCAATATCGGTTGCGTCCAGGAAAGCCCTCTTGATCATGTTCGTCTGCCATTTGCTAATCCTGTTGAATCAAACCTCATGATAAGCAGTGGATTTGGTAAGTGAATTTCTCTCATTTGATGTTCTATTTATTTTTCTGGACGCATCCGTTATATTGTCACTGATCGTGTTCAAGTTGGGTACTTTGTCAATGGAATATAAAACAATGAGGTATGGCCACCCTTCCCTATTTTTTACACTTGGTAGCAATCCCAGTCTGTCACTGCGTATTTTCACTTGACTAATTTTATTATTTTCAATTGTTGCGTTTCTCTTCAAACCTCATACCAGAATTATGGTAATGAATACGCATAAAAAAAATACATTAAAATAAAACTCTTAATAGTTTTTTCTTAAATGCTCGTCGAATAATGAATGTGTCCGTAGCCCCTAATTTTTTTGACCAAGTGTTATGCTCTCATGACAGACTGTGATTGGTGACCTCGAATATTATCCTTTTAGCACGGGCATGTCGCAGAAGGTTAGAATTAAAGGTTTTAAGGGCCCGGTATTTCCCTTCTTCGTAATTTTCCATATCTATTTTTTAAAAATCTTTAATAACACAATCATAGCTGTCCAAACTAGTTCAACACAACACTGAAGACTTTCTTTAAAACATCCCTTACATATCTGTATCCAATATGACTAACTGATATCGCTTGAATAATTACCATATCCTCAACTATTACTGTAGTAGCTAAGGCTATAAAAATTTGTAGTTTAGGATTGGAAGTCCTATAGAAGTCCTATACTTCCATTGTAGACATCATCAGTCCAGTATTTAAATGAATCCCTCTTCAGTAGCCTTTAAAACTGCTACATGTACCGCAGTACTTTCTCTTTTGCCCAGAATGTCAACCACAAACTGCCTGAGGGTCATGAATTATCACTCAGTATTGAATGCTTAACCCAAACACGAGAGTAAAGTGATGTTATCTGCTCTACCACATACGTCACTTTGTCAACATACAGTTAGCGAAAAGTTTTCCGTTCCTTCACAAACTAGAGCTTGTTTCGGTTGAACCATAATTTCCATGAGAACAGTACAGATGAATGGATCAGCGGAAATAAGTACTAGAAAAAAAAGATACAGTAATGATAAAATAACCATACTGCATGTACTCCTCCCTAGGCTATGTGGGAGGTTTTACTTCTTTCATCATTATGAGTACTCAAAGCTACTATAGTTGCCTTCATCTGTCTTCCTATAAGTCATTCATTTGCAACTTGCAGTCAAGGACATGTGGTTCTGTTGCACCATTGGCCTTGATCCCCATCTCATGGTTAGTGTCATAAATCAATCACTCTAAAATATTTTTGTGTATTTATCACCTCTTTGGATAACCAGTTCCAATACATCAAACGTTGCATCTTGTATTATACGTATTTTCATTAGTTTTCACTTTGTCCAGATATGATACAGTCTGATGACATTTCACTATCTTAAAAAAATGTTTTGGCATTTTATGAATCAGAACTGATAAAGGAATAAAGATTATAGCTGTAACAAAGTAGATAAACTTACATGCATAAAGTAATCCAGGGAGAAGTCAAGTTTATTATTGATTGTAATTCTGTTCCATCAGTGCTGATAAACTAAGAGGCAATAACTTTAAACTCCTATTATTAATTGCACAATACCCAGTCTTTCCGAGTTTAAGGACACTGGAAGTAGTTTTAGTTTTTTTTATCAAGCCATCACGTGAGGTCTGGTTTCAAGTGGCCTGTGAGTGCCATGAAGCTGGGCCAAGGAGGTCAAATGCGTGATATTCTTGACCTGGCTCAGTGGCGACCTCACGAAGCCCTTGGACCACACTTCGCGTATTGGTCTTTTCGCCGCACCAAAGACCGCTGCTGATTGTCTTGCCGTTCCTGAACTCCAGACCACAACCCTCATCGGTCTGCTGAAGACGGCGAGGCTCCTCCGTCTGGTCAGAGTCGCGCGGAAGATCGACAGGTACTCCGAATATGGCGCGGCGGTCCTGCTCCTGCTCATGGCGACCTTTGCGCTCATCGCTCACTGGCTCGCGTGTATTTGGTAAGATTATCCTCTTTTCCCCTGCGGCCTTGGCATTTCGCTGCATATTCCCCTGTGTTGAATACGAATAATGTCAGGTTTTCTAAATATTTCCTTTCAACTTCCCTGGGTAATGAAATGTCTCCCTGCACTACTTGTTTCTGTTTCATGAATGGGTGTTCTTGTGAAATCACCGTACACACGGGGCAGCTGAAATTCAATTACTGTTTATTCGTCATAGGATTGCCGTGTATTTTTTTTCATGGAATTGCCGTGTACGTCTACATGGACCAACAGAAATTCAAATCTAGTCTTCATGGAATCATGTTAGCGTACATAGATCATCAGATTGAAAAAAAAAAATTCTCACTCGCCTCTTTCTCTCTTCCCTTCACCTCAACCCATACAGGTACGCCATTGGCAACGCTGAGCGGCCGGGGCTCCTCCACAAGATCGGATGGCTGGACCACCTCGCCAACGCCACGCACCAGTACTATTACAGCAACAGTACGGGCGGGCCGACGCTGAGGGTGAGTGTCAACATTTCCTTTTCACTGTATTTCTCGCTCAGGCTGACCATCGTTGGCCAGTGACGAAGTGTCAGGATTAGTAAAAATGAATCAATCAATTAATAAATATATAAAAGCGAGGTGTAAACCTGGGAGGTAGCTGTACAGAAGCGGTCAAAAGTCCTGCCACGGAACAAACCATTTCAGACATGGATGGTTCTCAGGATTTCTGATTGTTTACTGTAGTAGTAGGTCGGCTAAAAATGAAGGTGTTGGGTATATGGATAGAAAATTGAAAACTTGAAGAAAAGTTAAGAAAATAACTCACTTCAGCATCTACTATATGTCCATAAAATGATCAGTCTCCCAGAATTCCCCCTCCTTTCTCACTCTGAAGTTTTGCATAGAGATTTCATTACTATTTTCTCATTCGTTTTAGGATTCATTTTTCTTCCATAATTTCAAATACACATTTACTTACCTTCTTTCTCTACCGCTGACATCAAATGTATGGGATGTATGAAATTTTTGGATTATTGCATTTTTTCCCCCAGTTTAACCTCAGTGATTCTCCTTTTGTTTCATCGTCCAACGCCGTTTCCTCTTAACCACATAACGTTCCTTTTGCCCCAAACATTATCGTCTCTCATTGTGCCTTTTGCCCCAAACATTATCGTGTCTCATTGTGCCATGCCCAGTGGACCCCAGTACCCCCCTCCCCTCCCCTCCTTTCAATCTCGGTACATCGCATCCCTCAGTTGAAGTACATTTCACCCCTCAGTCCCGCTACATCACCGGGTTGTACTTCACTTTCACTGCCCTCACTGGTGTTGGTTTCGGCAACGTTTCCCCAACTACCGACCTGGAGAAGGTCTTCACCATCCTCTTCATGTTGATGGGATGTAAGTCGCTGGACAATATGGAACTCTGACAAAAAACAAAAAAGAAAGAAAAGAAATACACGCGGTCACTCCCGCTTTGGAATGTCGAGAGGTATTTAGTCTGATTCTTTCTTGAGTTCCCTAGTTCAAGTGTATGATTATTTTTTGGGGAGGAAGATATTTCTTTCCTCTCGTCTACTTTTCACCAAAAGTGATACGTCATCTGTTTATATGATATACCTCTTGACAGTTCGATAAAGCATAATATCACTGCCCTTGTCCACGTACTGTAGTATTCACGTATCATCATGGTGTTGATTGTTAAAGCCAAAATAGGAATTTGATATGAATACTTACCCCCGTGTCGCCGCGAAGAATGTCAAGCACCCCTTCCCTTTCCCATCCCATCCCTTCTCTCTCTCTCTCTCTCTCTCTCTCTCCCTCTCTCTCTCTCTCTCTCTCTCTCTCTCTCTCTCTCTCTCTCTCTCTCTCTCTCTCTCTCGCCTTTCTTTTCTTCTATTTCACTATCTTGCTTTTACTTTGCCTTCTCTCCCACTATCCCTTCCCCCCCCCCTTCTCTCTCTCTCTCTCTCTCTCTCTCTCTCTCTCTCTCTCTCTCTCTCTCTCTCTCTCTCTCTCTCTCTCTCTCTCTCTCTCTCTCCTCTCCCTCTCCCTCCCTTCCTCTCCCTCTCCCTCCCTCCCTCTTCCTCTTCCTCTTCCTCTTCCTCTTCCTCTCCCTCTCCCTCTCCCTCTCCCTCTCCCTTCCCCCATACCTCCCTCTCAGTTAATATTAGATAAGACTGACCTAAGTATATAATGACCCCGAATTACATCAAATTCCTGACCTTTCTTTTCTTTGTCATTGAACCGTCATGAGTCGGAGTTCCCCCTCCGTTGCGACAATTGCCTAGAATTCGTATGTCGACATACGTTCCAACTACCCAAGGGCTGCAAACTGTTCCTGTCACTAAGCTGATTCATATCTTTATCTCTTTCTTTATCTAACGGATCCCTGTCATCTATTTCTTTATCTAACGGATCCCTGTCATCTATTTCTTTATCTAACGGATCCCTGTTATCTCTTTCTTTATCTTACGGATCCCTGTCATTGAGTGAGGGATCACGCGAGTCCCGCTCCTTGCTTTCCGGCCCCCAAGTGCTCCACTCAGATAGTCCCTCTCAAGTGCAGCGACGTTTTGGGGTGGTCTCTCCTTCATTTTTTCATCCCTCAGTCTCGCTACATCACGGGCCTGTACTTCACTTTCTCGTCTCTTACGTCGGTTGGCTTTGGCAACGTGTCCCCAACCACAGAACTGGAGAAGATTTTCACAATCTTCGCTATGATGATTGGCTGTGAGTTTGTGTCCGTAAGTCGTAGGAAGCAATGAAGTGTATTGATTTGTCGAGATGGTCCTATTTGGGTCAGCGGCTTGGCAAGTAGATTTGATGAAAAGTGCTAAATATACTTCTTTCAGTAAGATTTCCGTGTGGAAATGTGCGAACCCTCTCGACTTCTCAATCAAAGTGACACTCATATTTGTCTTCAATGTTTCACCAATCCGCTAAACTTGTGATGTC
>NC_091590.1:6801496-6806496 GCF_042767895.1 Penaeus vannamei
CTCTCACTCTCACTCTCACTCTCACTCTCTCTCTCTCTCTCTCTCTCTCTCTCTCTCTCTATCTGTCTCTCTCTCTCTCTCTCTCTCTCTCTCTCTCTCTCTCTCTCTCTCTCTCTCTCATATATATTACCTCTCTCCTCCGCTCTCTGCTCTAACATCTATCGGCTTTAAGCGGAAGGGTCCATGTTTAAACATATTTCACATCACTTCTCAATTTTTTTTCTGCGTTATACATCCACTGAATATTCATTTCACTTGTCCATGCTTAAAAAAATTAATCACAAATAATTGACCTCACTTTTCCTGGTTTTAACTCCATCCGATGATCACTTTCAGGTAAAGATGATATATTTGGTGAGAATCCTTGCATCTACCCAACGATAGGGAAGTCGTCCTGCAACGTCAGAGCGCTTACATACTGTGACCTTCATCAAATCATGAGGGACGATATCTTGGATGTCCTCGATTTGTATCCAGAATTTGCGGACGATTTTTCCCGCAATTTGGAGATTACGTTCAATTTGAGAGACGTAAGTATCGGGGTTAGTGTGTCTCTCTCTTTGTGCTGTATATATATATATATATATATATATATATATATATATATATATATATATATATATATATATATATATACATATACATATACATATACATATATATGTGTGTGTGTGTGTGTGTGTGTGTGTGTGTGTGTGTGTGTGTGTGTGTGTGTGTGTGTGTGTGTGTGTGTGTGTGTGTGTGTGTGTGTGTAATATTTCTATTGACAGATATAGATGTAGATGTACAGTTTCTCTGGTATAGAAACACTATACATACACGCACATGCACACACACACACACACACACACACACACACACACACACACACACACACACACACACACACACACACACACACACACACACACACACGACATTCTCACTATTTCAACAACACCCACAGCCAAACCTTCCACCCCAACCCCTCTACCCGTCCTAAAATGACACACACACACACACGCGCGCCCTTCGAAACACTCAAAACCTCTTTTCGTCCCTTCTCCCCCTCCTAAAATGACTCACACATACACACACACACACACACACGCGCCCTTCGAAACACTCAAACCCTCTTTTCGTCCCTGCAGGAGGAAGCACAAGGCGTCGACCCACTGCTCCTACATAAGAAGTGCCGTCTCTCCCGGTCTCGCAGTCACTCCCAGGACACGGAAGACCCCAGACGCAACGCTTTCAGACCCCCGCGACATCGGAGACGGCGCTACGTGCAGCCGGGTTCCAGCGGAGAGGAAAGCGACTCGTAAGTACAAGCCGGATATCTGAGACTAAATGAATAACGATAGTAATTCATAAATTAAGACAGTTTAAACGTTGTGTCGGATTTCGTGTTTGATGCTTAGGATTTATAAAAGAAGTTTTGTTATTTTTTTCTAATGATTATTCTCGTTTGGTTGGTTTGAGGTTTGTAGACTTAGGACTAAAAAAGAAATGTAATATTTTTAAGTAACGTTTGGTTGGATGGTTGTGTGACACTACAAACGTTAGTTTCTAATTGTCTCTTCAGAGGCTTCCGAGTGTTTAATTTTTATTATTGTTGTTGTTATTGTTGTTATTATCGCTATTATTATTATTATTATTATCATTATTATTATTATTATTATTATCATTATTATTACTATTATTATTATTATTATCATTATTATTATTATTGTTGTTGTTGTTGCTATTGTTGTTATTAGTAGTAGTAATATTGTTGTTATTATTATTATTGTTATTATTATTATTATTATTATTATTATTATTATTATTATTATTATTGTATCATCATCATTAATGATACTGATATTATCATTATTACTTTCATTATTATCGTTATTGTCATCTTCATCTTCATTGTCAGTGTAATTGTTTTTCTTATTATTATTGATATTATTATTTTTATTATTGTTGTTGCTGTTGTTATTGTTGTTATTATTTTTGTTATTATCATCATTATTATTATTTTTTTAGTCATCATTATCATTATTTCTAGTATATTTGTTCTTATTGTTGTTACTGTTGATACCGCTGCTATTATAATTATCATTATAATTATTATTATGATTATTATCATTATCATGATCACTATTATGGTTTATAATTATTATTGTTATTATCATTGTTATTATCATTATTGTCATTATTGTTATTGTTTTCATTATCATCATTATTTTTATTATTATTTTATTATTATTATTATTATTATTATTAACATTATTATTATTTTTGTTATTACTACCTTTATTGTTATTATCATTGTTCTTGTTATTATTGTCATTTATTATTATTATCATTATTATTGTTATTATTGTTTTTAGTATTGTTATTGTTATTAGTATTGTAATTATTTTTACTATTGTTTTTATTGTTGTACTATTATCATTTATTATTATTAATATTTTTTATTATTGTTATTAATACCATCATCAACACCATCATACTAGTCATCATGGTTTTTGCAGTTATGATTATCAGTATTATTATGATTATTATTATGTAAATGTTGATGTTGAGAGTTTCATCACGCTTCAGGTATGTGAGTTCCAAAGGTGCTACAAACATTTAATTAGACAGATATTTAAGATATTAATGGATGAAATGAACAGGAAAATATCTTGTGTGATTTAAGATATTGAAGCATTGGCTGTGGGGGCTAAGGCATATTTATTTCATTATTATTTTTCTGCATTTGCTATTGTAGTGAAATCTCTCTCTTTTCACTCTACATTGCTCTGTCCAAAAAACAGAAATGACTGATTTATTACGATTTGTTCATTTTCATATATCAAGATACGAGCAATCTGATATGCTCGGATCCCAAAACTTATCAGAGCTTGATTAACTCAGGTCAACACGAAGGAAACTAGTTTATCAGTTTATATAAACATTTCTTTATTTACCTTTATCTTATCTTGTTACCAAGCATGATTACAGCTGCTTTATTAAATAGCATTTGATATAAAAAATGATTTTTTTAACTGCTTACCAAGGGATAGTATGACGGAATTATTTAATTTGCCTCCTTGTAACTTGCAATTATCAGCGCCATTTTATTTATCAACTTATTAATAATGCCAGAAACAAAATCTTTTTTAAATGAAAAGGAATATAAGAAAGTATAAATTAACCAGAATGATTCCATTCATATCAGTTTTATAAAGCATGTTTGGGTAATAGACATGTGTTATCTAAATCAGTTGGATCATAGACAGTTATAATGAAGCCATGCAGCTTGAGCAGTGTAGGCCACCTCAATCAAAACTTTATTAAAGATATTATAAAAATAAATAGTTAATTAATCAGTGTTACCGCAAGAACATCTGTTATTCCTAATTTTGTAAATGACTAAAATTTGCTATAAAAAAAAAATCCTGTTTATGCACATTCATTATTTTTATTTTACTAAGAAAAAATTCTTGTTAATTTAGATGCAGAAATTGCTGTGCTATATACCAAATCCCCAATGTGATACTGGTTATGTCAAAGTATCTTGACACAAAATTTTACATTGCATTATGTCTATTCATACCTTTTTCAGTAGTTACATACTTATGAAGTATCTCATTTTCAAGCATTTGGATATAATACAGTTCATTTCGCCTCTCCAGATTTCTTCTTAGAGTGCAGTACTTGCTTTCACTACGTGTGCTATCAGAAAATATCCTAATAATCATGCCCACAGCCAGAAATACATTTCCTGTAACTGAAGCTTTGTTTCTCTTTTCAGCATGAGCTTTCCTTTCTGTCTCTCTTTCTCTTTTTCTTTATTTTAGTTTTAAAAGGGGGAAGGGTTGTAATCAGGCTCTCTTTCTCACTTTTCTCTTTTGTTTCATAAAAGGGGGGTGGGGCTTGTAACTAATTGCTTGAAATGCTCGCTAGGAATGCACTGACGGTGTTTATAATACATGTGCTTCCTCTAACAGTCTTGGGGGCGATCAAAGTCTCTCCAGCACAGAGGTTATGCACCAACAGTAAGTTATCACACGGATACTAATTTGTTAGTGTGTTTTACAAGCATCAATGTTGACGTGTAATTTTTCTTAATCAAGTACTTCTGATTATCTACCTATATTTTTTCCCCCCTGCAATCCACCTTTTAGTTCTCAGTCAGATATTTAATCCTATTTGTGTTGTTAGTACAAATGGTCAGTTTATCCGTTGGTTTGGCAAAAGTAATAAAGAGTTATCAGCTCAACTGGTACATACACTTCTGTGTTAGTAGGTCATAAGAATGTGTATATTCATAGTTTTAGAGAGAAATCATCATTGATATATCCATTTGTATGTGTGTTTGTATTATTTACTGTAGTATCATCATGGTAGGAAATCAGAAGGAAATGATGTAAGAACTTGATGTATCATACTAAGGATACTTAATGTCTTGTTCAAGTACCATTTTAGTAGTCATTTCAGTACCCAGTTCTGTCATGAAATAGCTAATGTTAGTCATACATTTCCTTAGATTTTAGGTATTGTGTGTCTTTTAGTCAATCTTCATATATATTTTCTTTTTCATAGGAAGATAGAAGGTGTTTTTGAAAACAAAATGCTTTCTGATGCACACACACAGAACTTTATAATGTATATGAATTTGATATGAACATGAGAATGATATTACATTCAGCTCAAGTTATAGATGGTCAGCTCTTTGAATGTGTTTGGAAATATATGATCTGTATATTTTGTAAGTTGTAACAGTATAACTAATTAGTAACAAAATACTTCATACTTATGTCCAAAACATATTCAAACTGCTTTATTAGAAAACGAGATAATGGTTTTAGTATGATATATATATATATATATATATATATATATATATATATATATATATATATATATATATATATATATATATATATATATATATATATATATATATATATATATTATATATATATATATATATATATTATATATATATATATATATATTATATATATATATATATATAATATATA
>NC_091590.1:6811496-6813996 GCF_042767895.1 Penaeus vannamei
GCTGTTCTGTTGTCTGGAAAATGTTTTAAAGAGATGTATTGGCAAGGACTGGAAGCAGGCCTTGGACATTTAAAATTAAGATTAAGTAGTGCAATAGATGTAGAGGAAATTTAGAATAGATATAGAATGTAAAAGTAATATTGTGGATGATATTTATGGGAATCATTTAAGATATTAAAGTTGTTTCAGAATGTCTGAACAGAACTGCTCAGTCCTTTGATATAGATCTAAAAACAAAAGCCAGTGACTCAAGAAGGACATGCCATTGTGTTGTTCCCAATTTGACAAGATTTTCAAAGTTTAATTGATTTATGCAAAATGGATATGATTTTTGTCGTGTATATAACTGTTTTATTATTTTTTTCTTGTTTTCCTTTCTACTAAGGCTTCTCTTTAAAAAAGGGTATACTTCATATGATAGGAAAGAAAATAAATCTAAATTGCTCCATTTTGAGAATTAATAGGGATAATTTTTTCTTGTTAATTTGATTTTTCATATTCTTTTGAGAAACATTTGATTTATAATAGTGGTAGGTAAGATTCATACTTTCCTTTAAGTCTTTGTATATTTCTTCATGGGATATGGTACCACTGCAAGCACTCTTCAAAAAAAAATTTTTTTTTTTTTTTACTTTTTCAAAAGGATATATATTGACGTGTGAAAAGTGATTCCTTCAGACAATTCATAACCATATATGCAAAGTTTCCAAATGGTTTTAAGCATTTTATTTACAGGAGAAAAAAGAATGTCCAAACTGTATTCCAGAATATAGATACGCAAATATGCAAGAGCCCTATTTATAACTAATGATATCCCTAAGAAAAATGCTGTTGTACTGTAGAGCATTTTAATAGCTGAAGTCTAACAGCGTGCTGTGAAGGTAACTTGGCCGTAGCTTTGGACTAACAAAGTAAAATGTATTCTCATCCGTAGGGGTCCTTAGCCAGCTCAAACGTAGCTTTACCGACCTTCGTCTGCATAGAGTGGAGGGTAAGGTTCATAGGTCGGAGAGTAGAACTGGTAAGAACAAAAAAGATGAGGTATTTTTGTTCATAGTCTTTTTTTTGTTTTTTATATATATTATTTTTAACTATTTTCTTTAAAGCATTTTTTGAGTCCCCCCCCACCCACCCACCCACCGCCCTTGTTACAGTGTCTTAAATAGATTTTGACGTATTTTTTGAAAGTTACCTGCAGTAACATGTCTCGTCCGGTAGTTTTTTTGGCCGCCCACCCCCCCCACCACTTCCACCCTCCAAAATCTCCCTTGCAGAAATTTTACTGGAACGAGATATTTTTCTGTGTTTTTTGACTGTGTCCTATATTTAATGGATGTGTGTTTTGTTGTAGCATTGATTGCTGTTCATCACCATGAAACCATATGTGTTTATATATATCCTGCCCTAGTTTTATCTGCTGTATCTTGCTGTATTCCAAATATTTGCTGTATCTAACACCTGGCCCGAGATGATCTGATAGTCACGCGTGCATGGATGTCGAGTCATGCCTGTGTGGCTCTTAATTATAATGAAGAATGATTCACTTTTTTTTTATTGTTGATTATTACCATTAGTATTATTCTCTTGCTTCAAAAGCGGATTTAGCAAATGAAAAATAAATGATTTTGCCTGATGAGTGCTTAGCAGGAAATCCTTATGCCTAAACAAGTATTTTGGAAATAGATCAGACTGTATTGCAAATGGCTTGTTACAAAATAGTAAGATTGTGTGTGTGTGTGTGATATGCATATGTATGCATATATATATATATATATATATATATATATATATATATATATATTTATATTTATATTTATATTTATATTTATATTTATATTTATATTTATATTTATATTTATATTTATATAAATATAAATATAAATATAAATATAAATATAAATATAAATATAAATATAAATATAAATATAAATATAAATATATATGTATATGTATATGTATATGTATATGTATATGTATATGTATATGTATATGTATATGTATATGTATATGTATATGTATATGTATATGTATATGTATATATATATATATATATATATATATATATATATATATATATATATATATATATATATATGTATGTATATGTATATATGTGCGTATATCTATATATGTATATATGTGCGTATATGTATATATGTTCATATATGTATATATATGTATCTAAATATATGTATATATTATCTATATATATGTATATATGTATCTATATATATGTATATATGTATCTATATATATGTATAAATATGTATATATGTTTATATATATATATATGTATCTAAATATATGTATATATATGTATCTATATATATGTATATATGTATCTATATATATGTATATATATGTATCTATATATATGTATATATGTATCTATATATATGTATAAATATGTATATATATATATATATATATATATATATATATATATATATATATATATGTATGTATAAATATGTATATATTTGTATCTATATATGTATAT
>NC_091590.1:6861496-6866496 GCF_042767895.1 Penaeus vannamei
ATCTTTCAAATGAAAAAAATGTATCTACAGAACCAGTTATTGCAAAATGCCCTTTGTATTACATTATTCCTATCATTCCAGGAGCGATCCCGAGAGGCCAGCCCTGGAACCAGCAAAGTCCAGCTCCCAGACACCCCAAAGACTGAATCGGATGTTTAGAGGTATCGCAATCGCACCCGAAAGACCATAGACCAGAAGTATGGATAGATCTGACCTTTAGCCAAGTCAATTATTTTTTTCTCTATCTCTCTCTCTCAGACTCTTCAGTCTCTCTTTAAAATGCAACACAAGGAATCGGTGGCAGACTTGTTTCCTCTTTTTTTCTCTCTCTCTTTTTCTTTTTCTTCTTTTTACCTCCACCGGTCATTCATTCTGGAATTTGGAGTGCAGAGTATGTGGAGAAAATATGCCAATGGAATGGATAAAACAAGGAGAGAAAATCAAACAAAATGGACCTGCAAAAGAGAACAAAAAGAAGAAAAGAAAAAAATGAATGTTGCAAATATATCTTCTGTTAAGAAGAGCCGAAATCTTTTCTTCATAAAGTACGAGTTTTGAGGAAAGTTCAGTGAAGTCCATGATCTCCGCTATTACAAATATGTGAAAGATATGATATATTGCAAACTAGTAGAAAATGTTTGAGAATGTAGTGAGTGATGAATATCTTAAAGAGAAAAAAGTGAGACATTGACAATGAAGATATAAATATTTTTAAAAAGGGGAATGGTGTTACTGGCCAGAATGACATGAAGTTATAGGTGACCCAACTTATTTCTGATATTATTCTAAATAATATTAAGTCTATAGCCCTACAGTGCAGTTAAAGGCGTTCCTAAACCAACAAAATGCCAGTAATTTACATTTACATTTACATATGGGAATCCACCATTTTAGAAAGAATGAAAAATATAGTTTCAGAGTTAGACAGCGTGCAAATCCAAAGTTTAAAAAAAAATTGGTGCACCCAACAGTGGCCGTATATCATATGTTTCCGACGCGGTAATACTGCAACGTCCAGGGAATGATGGTAATTAATTTCTAAGATTAAGGTTTTCTGTGATGCCTCTTATTTGAAGAGTAGAGAGCATATAGCCTCGAGATAAAGTTACTTGTTAAGACAGTGACATTAAGGTTTAGTCAGTGTTTGAGATATAGTTAACATCTAGACAAGTTTAGAGAAATGGCTGTATAAACCAGCAGCTTTGTTTGAAATGAGGGAAAAAGTAAATATTGATAAGATCCAAACGTCTGACTAAATCTTGAGGTCATATTATACAAGAGCTCAGGAGTTTCCTTAATTTCTTGCATATGTCTCTCATTACTCAGTGAATAATATGTTTATTATACAGTAAGCTTCTGTAACTCTTTTTCTTGTAATATTTAGGTATTTGTAATTTGTAGATATGAAGATTAATTTGAAATTAATAGGATCTCAGTAATACTTAGGCATCCCTTTGGATGTTGAGTCACTTCGTAACAGAAGAGGTAGCATGAGAGGGGGAGGTTTTTATCCCTTGTGTCATCACAGTCTGATAGGGTTTACTATGAAGAAAAGCTATTGTCTGAAACACCATGTTGGAGGAAGATAATGATGAGTCACTTCACAAAGACTCTGGAGCTAATGGACTCTTATTGTAACATTAGCTTGAACAAAAAGAAAATTTTGGAATGCAGTGTGCAACAAAATCCATGTAGTGCAAGGTTTAATGGTGACTCCACAAATCTGACATTCATAGGAGGCGAGGATTGAAGTGGTTGTGAATAGATTAGTTTCAAGATGATGCCAGTCCTCGATTGTGATAGTTTGTGATCCTCATCGATAAAGTGTTGGGATGATGCTGTAGATACTCATTTGTTAGATTCTGGGAGAACACTATCTTATGATGACCTATATAGTGCAACTTATTTTGAGAGCTTGCATCTGCCCAGCAAGGCCCTGTTTGTGTTACATTTTGGTTACTGTGTGAAAATTGTCCATTCATATTTTGGCCAGGATGTCACATGAAACTTGTGTTTCATGTGATGACTAGAAAATAAATAATATCTGCTACCAATATACTCAGAAGTTCTTGTAGCACTTTGTTCCAATTCCCACTGGAAGATTAGTCTGATCCAGCTATTTGAGCAGATGATTATGGTTAGATAAGAAAAGAAAGACATTTTATTATGATTGGTGAAGGGATGTCAGATCCAGAGACCAGTCAAAATGAAGTCTTAAAAGATTATTAAAATAGATGTGTGTTGATCTGGACATTGTACCTTAACAAAAGATATTTCAAGATAGCTTTTTATAAAGTTCAAAGTTACCGATCAATGGCACATTTTTACTAAGAAAACACAGCGTGAAGTTCCCAGTGAAAAGGTGGAGCAGACGCCCTTGAGCCCAGTGTCGGGATTGTACCTGTGCCTTCAGTCTCCCCGCGTTCTGTAGGGCCTTTGCTTCTCCTCCTCCTATTCCTTTTCCTCCTTTTCCATCTGCTTCTCCTCCTATTCCATCTCCTCCTGCTCCTCCCTCTATCCTTTTTTTATTTATTTATTTACTTTTTTCTGAACATCCCATTCCTTTAACTCCTGGTAGTTTCTGCTCTCACACATTTTTTTTCCCTTTTTCTTTTTCTCTTTGTTTGATTATTATATCCCTTTTCCTATTTCCTCTCAATCTCCTTCATTCATTTCCGCCATATGTTATTGATGTCTCCCTGCCTTTCCTTTTCTTTCCTTAGATTTTCTTCTGTTAATAAAATTGCAGTCATGAAAAGCATACTCATTCTAGTGTAGCTTTTTCTTTTCTCCATAAATTTTGGGGCCTCTGTATTTTTCTGTTTCCTTGATGTATTTCAAGTTCTGACTTTTTTTCTTATTATTATTTTCTTATTTTCCTAGTCCCTTCTTTCTTATTTTCATTGTTCCTTCTTTTTCTCTGGTTCTCTTTTTTCCTATATATTTCTTATTTTCCTCATTTGTTCCTTTTCCTGTTGCTTTTTTTTTGTTGATGTTGGTTCACTCCTTTACCAGGCTTCTTTCTTCTAGTTCCTATTTCCTTCTTTCCTATTCTTGATTCTTTTATAGATTTCCGCAGTTGATCCTTTCTTTCTGTTTTTTCTTTTCCTTTTATTTTCCTGATCCTTCTATTCTTATTTTGTAGGTTCTTCCTTGTTCTTAGGTTTTGCTTTTCCTTTATCTCTTATCTGGTTTTATTCTTCTTTTTTCTGGTCCCATGGCCCCAATTTTTCCGGTTCTTTGTGGTTCCTTTCTTCATTTGCCAAATACTTTCTTTTTCCCTTTTCCTTTGTTCCTACTCATTTTCCGGGCTCTTTCTTTTCTCTGGTGCTTTCCTGCTCTCTTTTTCCCATTTAAACCTTTTTCCTGTTGTTTTTTTTCTCTTTATTTTTCTTCTTGATAATGTTCCTTCACCTCATTCTCTTCCCCTTATCATTGTTATTTTTTTCTCTTTATTATCCACTAACACACTTCACACCTTACTGTTTAATTTATTTTTATTATTAGCCTAGGTTTAGTTGATGTTTGTTTTCTCATCAGATTTTACAACTGATTCTATATTTGCTAGACTAGCTGCTGCATAACACATTGTTTATATATTATACAGTTAGATTTATTTTTTCCTTTCTATGATTTATTTGTTATTTCTAACTTAAGGCCTTATCTGCTACATTATTCACAATAATTTATTAGAAGATCAGGTATGCACAGGAATACTAGTCTTGTTGTATTTTATTGGTTTTATTGTATTATTGTTGATGGACATTATTCAAAGGCAAATATAACTGGTTTCTGAACCTAGAATTTATTCTCATAATACTTTCTTTTTCTCCTTCTTCCCATCACTGTTTTCTTTTTATTTGTAAGTTAACAAAAATACAAACATGATGCATCAGACATAATTTCTGTTCACAGTGAAAAAATGCATACCTAAAGAAGTGTCTGATAAAATGATTAATTATATTCAATTTTAGGCTGTCACATCAAAACACTATACATTAAAAAAAAAAAAATACTTGCCATCAGTGTCACTGCATGTATTATCTTCAATAACAGATCAAATATAGCACCATGTCCAGATTCTGTTTTATAAATACTTATTTAAGATTTCAGATTTCTCTAGCAACCTTCTGGGTGCATAAGGTTTGTTTTTGAATTTCAGTTTGCTACTACAAAGAACCAGAGAAAAGACAACAGCCCAAATGATTTAATTCAGTTTAATTGTTCCATTCATTTTCTCTCTTTCTTTTCTTTCTTTTTGGGGAAATGCAAGGCTTGTGATCTTGTTCACAGTTATCCTTCATAGTTTTTATTATATTCCTTATCCATTATTTCAGCTGTTTACTAAATCTATAATCTTACTCTGTAATTCCTAACTTCCTTGTTTTTTATAATTTCAGTCTCAACACTTGTTATCAGCAATTCTTCATTATCAGAAATCCTTTCAATAATATTAGATATCAAAATCTCCTTTTTCATGATATGCACTTAAAACTACCATGCCTTTAGTCCCTGCCCTCTTTTCACTAACACTAAAAAAAATATTCAACCTTATTTATCACGCCCCTAGAATCCTTAACCTCCTTTACCATAACCCTGGTTGCCTTGGGCCCATCTGGGTCCTGTACATAATTATGTGACCTCCAGGTTTTAACAGACTTGGGTCACACATTCGCCCTTGTCCTGGCAAGATGAGACATGTACCTGTCCCTGCTAATTGCATAGATATTGTCACTATGTTTATATACACATTTAACTGTCACTGGTGCACTAGCAGTGTTAGATGAATGGCAGTTTTGTATATAATTGTATATAATAGCCCAGAAAGGTGCTTCTCTAAGAATTGTGCTGCAAGCACAAGTTGGTCTTACTTAGGAGTCACAACGACGGGTCAGAAGCGAGTCAGTGCACGAGGGACGAGACCTTTTCCATCACTGTCATGACTTTACAACATGTTCGCATGTTTCATACATCTTTATTGTTTAGGCTTATATACTCAT
>NC_091590.1:6878996-6883996 GCF_042767895.1 Penaeus vannamei
ACACATAATCATTCATGAAATTTATTCACCTCATTTTGTTTGCATATATATATATATATATATATATATATATATATATATATATATATATAATCATACATATATATATATATATATATATATATATATATATATATATATATAATCATACATATATATATATATATATATATATAATCATACATATATATATACATATATATAAATACACTATATATATCAATATGTATGTGTTTATATATATGTGTGTGTATGTATGTACACACACGTATACATTAACATGTATTTTATGCATATGTTAATGTATACTGTATGTATGTAAATGCACACACCAAGAATTGTTTTAAACTATATTTTCCGTTCTCTTTAAAACTGAAGTGCACACTGTAAGGACACTCCTCAATGCATTAAATATTTGAAGTCATTAAATTTGCCGTATATCCCATTCGAATAGCAATCTCACACCTTCACCTTGTCCCATTGTTAGGTTACACGTACATCCATATCATGGAATTCATTTGAGTTCATTTTTTGTTTTAACTTTACGTCATCGTTTGGCAGTTATTATTAAAGGTTTGAAAACTTCTTTCTCTCCAAACCCCATCCACACTGTCTGTGACCTCCACTTCCCTCTCCGCCATAAGCCACCTTGCTCAATTAGCGTTGATTGGCGAGGGGTTCAGTTACTCTGTGGGTGCCTACCTCTGCCCTCCTCATTGTCTGCCCATGTTGGGGCAGGGATCTCTGTGGTTGTGCAGATTACACCCTACAGCCTACGCCAAGTCAGCCAGTTAAAAAAATAAATAAAAAAGATACTTTTTACCGCACCCCTAGTTATGATGACATGTATTTCTCATTGTTACTTCGATTGTTTTCTCTTGTAAGCTATTTACACAAGCTAGTCTTTTATCTGTTAATATAAGACTGCATAAGGTACCTTGTATATGGAAATGTAATTTCCGATTATATTTTCTCATAATACATGGACATGAAATCATTCACAAAGGGTAAGTGAATAATATTTGCACGCGTGTTTGGATCACATCAACAAGATAGCAAAGGTGCAGGGCAGGTTAGGAGACTTGAAGCTTATATGCATTGTTTATATGGTTAACTGTGCTATACAAATCTGCACCATTTCATACTGTTCTTGTACTGTAAGGATCTGATGATCAACATTTTCAAGCATTGATAAGAATAGATACTTAAGAGAGGTTTCTGATTAGAAATGAATTATTAGTAAATGAAATTGTGTGGGAGCGCGTGCGTTCGTGTGTGTGTGTGCGTGCGTGTGCGTGTGCGTGTGCGTGTGTGAGAGAGAGAGAGAGAGAGAGTGAGTGTGTGTGAGAGAGAGAGAGAGAGAGAGAGAGAGAGAGAGAGTGCGTGTGTGAGTGAGAGAGAGATAGAGATATTAGATACCTATACGCTGCAATTAAAAAGCATCTGAATGATAGTTTATTCATTGGTTCTTTAATGAAAGAAGTTCCTACATATGATAAACATGTACATAGTAATTATTAAAGTTAGAGAGAGGATTATTTCCTCTCCATTTCCCTTATAACAAAAATCTAGCGACAAAGCACGCAAGTCAGAGTATGTTTTATCTTACTGTCACCTGAAAGAGAGAGAGAGAAAGAGCAGTACCTTTTCTTTCGCCTCTGAATAAAAAGACAGAGACAGGTTTGCTACATTGTCAGACATGAGGAAACATGCTGTGATTTGAGCTAAGGAGGGAAAATTTGCAGCCATTGTGCAACTAATTTTGACACACTGGATTGAGATTGCTCTGCTATGCTTGGATTTTGTAGAGGCCTATTCTGAGCCTTTTGTAATATTTTTTTCCCCTCCCCAAACTACTCTCAATACTCTGAACTACGTAGTCCCACTCACCATCTCAAGATAATAAATAGTACACTGCCTATTTTAGGTAGAAGGATGTGTTTCCTTCCACGAAGAAAAAAAGAAAACAGGAAGAAAAAAAAAAATCTTTATGTAGCTGACTTAAA
The DNA here is from genome assembly GCF_042767895.1 of Penaeus vannamei. Lineage (NCBI taxonomy): Eukaryota > Metazoa > Arthropoda > Malacostraca > Decapoda > Penaeidae > Penaeus > Penaeus vannamei. The sequence goes on from NC_091590.1 coordinate 6,881,003, forward strand.
AGCGAAGCCTCTTTCACTTCTGTTTTGACTGGAGTACAAATGTACTTGTACTTCACGCTGGGCATGTGTATGAATATGTAAATGTATGTATACATGTAAATATATATACATACATACATATATACGTTGTCCTTTAAGTGATAATGGACTATGAACTATTCCCCAGTTAGAATGAAGAGGTGTATCATCTCTCCTTCCTGCCTTAGATGCCCAGGCTATCAAGTGTTGATTTGGCACGCTGATATCTACATACAGTTGTTATTTGTAATCATTACTTATTTCAGAAAGTACAGTTGTTATTTTCATGTTCCTTTCATTTATGAAATGATTATTGAATGTTATTTTGGTGGAAGAGCGACTTCACATTAAATATTGAAGATATAATAACGTGTTTCATTGGAGTCCCCTCAAATGTATAAATTTGGTGGATATTATGGTAGAAATTTCGCTTTGTGCGCTGAAAGTATCGCAGGTTCACTTTCTCGCACACGCGCGCACGCATACAACGTGTATAATAACCTCAAAAAAAAACATGAAACAGATTATTGAAGAATATTGTAAAATTGAAGAAAAAAGTCCGAACTTGTTTTCGACAAATTTGAGACCAGGAATATCAATCATATCCAAGAAAAAACTTCCAAAAACAAGGAAATAATAACAGTGGCTCCGATGACATTTTACAAGTAACTCCATGACCCTGATTTTGTTTTGCTTATTAAACCCATGTCTGTTGATTGTAATACTTTTATAAATGATTATGGTACAGAAAATTCAATATTATCAGAGTAAAATATAAAACGACACATCCGATATATTTTCGTTGACATCTATCCTGGGGAATGATCAGCATTTGTCAATCGTCACAATTCATGCACCTTTTCAAAATGATGCTATTTGTAATAATAAATAGATAAAGTACCTAAATTATGTCACAATACGTTCTGCTGCAATTGTTTTTTTTTCTGTATTTTCCAAGAGGTGAAGTAAAGTAAGATTCAATGCAACATTTATTACATTACCCCGAAAGAATGACAAAACACTACCGTGTTGGTGCACTGGTAGAAAGAATCCACAATACACAAAACAAGCTATTAATTAAAAGGAGTTTTGAAATTTTGGATCTCATCTTCGGGTCTCGTTTTGGATTTTGTACAGCTGAAACCGAGAATTTCGAAAATGTCTCATCTTTCGATAAACCTATTTAGTTTAGTTTGCTTTACAAACAAATTGCTAAACGCCTATGTTACTCGTGTTCTGGAGAAGGGTTTCACTTCAAGAATATCACACCAGTGCTTTTGCCATGGAAAATTATTTTTTTATATAAATGCTGCAGTTCAGAACTACCCACTAACATTTCAAATTCAAACAGGTCTACTTTAGTCTGTGCTAGATAACCCCCAGGGGGAGGGGGAGGAGATGGAGACTGAGGGGAACATCCCTACTAATTTTGCATGGTCTTCCCCTCTCCTTTTCCTTCCCTTCACCTCCTGTCCACATCCTAAGGTGCAAGAGCCGTGCTGAAAGGATGAAAGGCTAGCTTTGTGTCAGTCCCAAACGGCCTTCATACTCAATTTGTTCTTCCCTCTTTGCCATTTTAACCATCACACTAACCTACAGCGCTCTACAACCTTTAACAAGAAACATGTCCTTATTGTCATATTTTTTTGTCATTATACTTCTATAGTGTTTTATGAACTTTGATGTCTGACATTTATTTGCCTTGACCATCAACCATTTTAAGAATCTATAAAAATCGCTTTAATTAACCAAAAAACTTCATTACCCCTAAGTCTCACCCTATTGCCATACTTTGAATACTCCGCTAATGACCCTAGATATTGACGCGGCAGAACATTTTCAATAAATAAATAATAATTTGCTAGATAAACCTTATCTTGTTACCGGGAAACTAAATAGTTCTAGCAGATGCTGGCCTTAAGAAAACAATTTCTGATTTAGAATCAAATCTACATTCGTGTAGGGTCAGTCAGTTGGCCTGTATCCTTGTATGCCAGTGTGCAAAACTTTAGTCCTGATGTAGGTTTTAAAAAAATCATGATACAGAAGTGCAGTGAAAAATTAATCCCTAGAAGAGTCATCCGCCAGTTACGAGGTCAGGCTAGGTCATGCGAGGTTCAAGCAATGGCCAGGGAGGGTGGGCTGGAGTCTGAGCGACCTCGATCCGCCTTTCCTCCTCTGCAGAAGTTGGCGCTGAATGGCTTGTGAGGAACCGCCAGCTCCAGGAGGAAGACGAGCACCGAAAAGATCATACCTGTGAAGGAGCAGGAAATTTCAGTAAACAAAATCTGGAGTGTTAATCTTAAGCTCTAATTTGTGCCTTATGCAGACCCGTACAAACAAGCAAGCCTCCCCTCCCATATGCGCGCGCACACACATGCCCCTCACACACACACACACATATGCCCCCCCCCACACACACACATCCTCTTGTAAGATTGGGCTTCCATAGATAAAGCCTCACCCCCAAAGTACACACAGAAGATGCCGTAGAAGTCCTCCAGCTCGAAGGGTCTCAGGTTGTTCGAGGGCGACACCAAGCCAGGCTGAACACATTTGGTGTAATTCATCAAGCCATGGAGGTACATGTGGTTCAAGATGCCAGATTCCTTCAGCCTGTCAATTCTGCAATGTAGTAAATGGGCTAGTATGTTACAGTGGAATACTCTCTCTCTCTTTCTGGCAATTGAAGAAATTGTAAAAACTAGAATAATTATCTCCACAATACATGCATGGCCCTTAATTGTATATAATATATGGCTTGGTTTGGGGACAAAATTCACTCTTGGCGATCATGTCGTAGTCTTGCCACTTGCCTATAAACTTGGACCACTTGAACTTACATGAATGAACGCTATAATAATCATTCTTAGTAGGAGGCCAAGGATTAACACCAATTTGGGGTATCCTATCTAGTATCCATATGTTTTGATTTTAGCATTCTTCGTCTGAAACAATTTCCTGTATATTTCTCTA
>NC_091590.1:6888996-6913996 GCF_042767895.1 Penaeus vannamei
AGCAGCAAGAGGAGCAGGAGCAGGAGCAGGAGCAGGAGCAGCAAGAGGAGCAGGAGCAGCAAGAGGAGCAGGAACAGCAAGAGGAGCAGGAGCAGCAAGAGGAGCAGGAACAGCAAGAGGAGCAGGAGCAGCAAGAGGAGCAGGAGCAGGAGCAGCAAGAGGAGCAGGAGCAGGAGCAGCAAGAGGAGCAGGAGCAGGAGCAGCAAGAGGAGCAGGAGCAGGAGCAGCAAGAGGAGCAGGAGCAGGAGCAGCAAGAGGAGCAGGAGCAGGAGCAGCAAGAGGAGCAGGAGCAGCAAGAGGAGCAGGAGCAGCAAGAGGAGCAGGAGCAGGAGCAGCAAGAGGAGCAGGAGCAGGAGCAGCAAGAGGAGCAGGAGCAGGAGCAGCAAGAGGAGCAGGAGCAGGAGCAGCAAGAGGAGCAGGAGCAGGAGCAGCAAGAGGAGCAGGAGCAGGAGCAGCAAGAGGAGGAAGAGGAGGAGGAGGAGGAAGAAGGGCGAGAAGGAGAAAGGAAAAAAATCAAGACGGAGATGTAAAGGGGAAAACAAAGAAAAGAAAAACACAAGAAAACGCATACATGATCACGACGTTAAGCTTCTTTCGTCGGCCATTTCCTCACCAAAATGGCTTGGTGGAGCATGCTGTCCTCATACACGAAGGTCGGGATGTCGGTCTCCACGAGTTCCTCTATGCTGTCGAAAGGTAACCGGAGTTTGGGCAGGATCAGCATGGCCTTGAGGTTCGAGCGGTACACGGAGCCGATGATGAGGGCGGAGAGGAGCCACAGACCTCCGATAAACCTCCCGGAGTTTCCCTTTGGCATCCACGGGATTGCTTCAAGGGAGTGAGAAGGAGAGAAGCAAAATCATGGACGGTCTAGAAGATGATGTTTGGTCACGCTCGAAAGAACGAGCGTGACCAAACATCTTCCTCTAATTAGCTAATCTAATAATCTAATATACTGGAGAAGAGGAGTATGGAGGAGGACACTGTAGTGATAGAGGAGGATCGTATGAGTATTCAAGTGGGAGTGGTAGAAAGGGTGGGGTATGTTGGAGGGTATAGGAGAAAAGGGGGTGGAAGGATATCTGCAAATACTTTAAATGCAGAAGGACAAGGAGAAAAGGGGGTGGAAGGATATCTGCAAATACTTTAAATGCAGAAGGACTAGGAGAAAAGGGGGTGGAAGGATATCTGCAAATACTTTAAATGCAGAAGGACTAGGAGAAAAGGGGGTGGAAGGATATCTGCAAATACTTTAAATGCAGAAGGACTAGGAACAAAGGGTTTGGGTGGGGGGGGAGTGGAGTGTTCCCTTGGGTCATCTCTAGGAAGTTTTGGATGTCTTCAAGGGTTCCTGGGGGGAGGGGGGGAAGTTGGATGAAGAGGACTGAGAAACAAAGGTTTGGAGCGAGGTGTTTTTGTCACGCTCGCTATTTCGAAATAGGCCAATGTATTATCTCGTTTCGGTATCTTACGGTAGCAATTCCAACGACAAAAAAAACTAGAACAATGATGATCTATCTTCAAACACCTGTACACGACCTACACTGGGCTAGAAGAGCGCCGAGAGTCCAATAGAAAACACTCCACACGCTCTTTGCTTTTTCCTTTCCTGTCCGTTCAGTTTCGTCGTCGGATTCTCCTCTGAAAGGCCTGCTAAAAGTCGACATATTTGAACAGACATCAGGAAGACAATATATACAGTTACTATTATCATCATTTATCACAATAATTATCATTATTAACAGTAACTTTTCACGATCACTATCATTATCATCATTATTATTATTCACAGTCATTATCATCATTATCATTATTATTCATCACAATCATTATTATTCATCACAATCACTATCATCATCATTATCATAATACCCTTATCACTATCATTATCATCATTATCATTATCATAATTATCATAATACCCTTATCACTATCATTATCATAATACCCTTATCACTATCATTATCATAATACCCTTATCACTATCATTATCATAATACCCTTATCACTATCATTATCATAATACCCTTATCACCATCATTATCATAATTATCATAATACCCTTATCACTATCATTATCATAATACCCTTATCACTATCATTATCATAATTATCATAATACCCTTATCACTGTCGTTCTTATTACAACATCCAGCTTTCACAAGTACCTCTACTTAAAGCTGAATATTTACCTGAACTGGAAGAGTTGGATCAAGAAAGTGCAGCCGAACACCAAAGCCATAGTCGTTAACAACAAAAGCCACATCTGGTAATAATTAGCATAACTAGTTTATCACATTTGTCAATATACAACAAAAAGCTTATTGTACACCTGTATTTTCTTTCCTGTCGTTAAACATACCTAATTAGTATATCACATTTGTCAATATAGAACAAAAAGCTTATGGTACACTTGCATTTTATTTCCTGCCGTTAAACATACCCGATTAGAATATCACATTTGTCAATATACAACAAAAAGCTTATTGTAAATCTGTATTTCATTTCCTGTCGTTAAATATACCCAATTAGTATATCACACTTGTCAATATACAACAAAAAGCTTATGGTACACCTGTATTTTATTTCCTGTCGTTAAACCTACCCAATTAGAATATCACATTTGTCAACATACAACAAAAAGCTTATTGTACACCTGTATTTTATTTCCTGTCGTTAAACATACCCAATTACAATATCACATTTGTCAATATAGAACAAAAAGCTTATTGTATACCTGTATTTTATTTCCTGTCGATAAATATACCCAGTTAGAATATCACACTTGTCAACATACAACAAAAAGCTTATGGTACACTTGCATTTTATTTGCTGCCATTAAACATACCCAATTATTATACCACACTTGTCCATATACAACAAAAAGCTTATGGTACACCTGTATTTCATTTCCTGTCGTCAAACCTACCCGAGTTCGAAAACGGGTGAAAATCACTGAAATGGCGTGTCGAGAAAGGATTCGTCCGCACACTTACCTCATATTTATACGGCTTCACGAATCCCAGCATATCCGCTTCGTACACAGGCCGTTTATAACCCACCACCTGTTGGTCCACGTACAGAGGCACGCTGAAGTCAACTGCTCGAACTCGGAGGCTATCCATTGACAAGACGACAGCTGTCATATCCGCCTCCTAGAAGATAATTCTTGTTGATTCTGTCCTCATCGCAATAGTATACTGAAAGGGAGCTACTCCATGCAACAAGGCAAAGCATGGTAGAAGACAAAATTCCCAAACCATCACAAAATTCCCAAACCATGACAAAATTCCAAACCATGACAAAATTCCAAACCATGACTGCAGTCTTACCCCTCGCGTTAGGAGCCCCATCAAGCCAGTCCAGGTCCCGTTGGGGAGCTGCGACCCAAACACGCGGTCCTTAGCGATGACATATTCGTAGCTGGCAATATGGCAACAAGTTAATAAACTGATGATAATGTGACAAAATTACCTCATAAAAATACAGCATTCATAGATTTCTGATAACTGTAGAGCTAAGAGAAATATTTGAAGAGATTTAATAAGCTGATGATGTGATAAAATTACCTCATAAAAATACAGCATTCACAGATTTCTGATAACTGTAGAGCTAAGAGAAATATTTGAAGAGATTTAATAAGCTGATGATGTGACAAAATTACCTCATAAAAATACAGCATTCATAGATTTCTGATAAGTGTAGAGCCAAGAGAAATATTTGAAGAGATTTAATAAGCTGATGATGTGACAAAATTACCTCATAAAAATACAACATTCATAGATTTCTGATAACTGTAGAGCCAAGAGAAATATTTGAAGAGATTTAATAAACTGATGATAATGTGACAAAATTACCTCATAAAAATACAGCATTCATAGATTTCTGATAAGTGTAGAGCCAAGAGAAATATTTGAAGGGATTTAATAAGCTGCTGATGTGACAAAATTACCTCATAAAAATACAACATTCATAGATTTCTGATAACTGTAGAGCTAAGAGAAATATTTGAAGAGATTTAATAAGCTGATGATGTGACAAAATTACCTCATAAAAATACAGCATTCATAGATTTCTGATAACTGTAGAGCCAAGAGAAATATTTGAAGAGATTTAATAAACTGATGATGTGACAAAATTACCTCAAAAAATACAACATTCATAGATTTCTGATAACTGTAGAGCCAAGAGAAATATTTGAAGAGATTTAATAAGCTGATGATGTGACAAAATTACCTCATAAAAATACAGCATTCACAGCTTTCTGATAACTGCAGAGCCAAGAGAAATATTTGAAGAGATTTAAACAAGCTGCTGATGTGACAAAATTACCTCATAAAAATACAGCATTCATAGATTTCTGATAACTGTAGAGCTAAGGGAAACACCAGGAGAGATTCTCACCAGATATTCAGATGTTTGGCAAGTATTTCCATCATATTTATCGCAGTACCAAGGGCTTTACGGGGTGTCTCGTCAGATATGTAAGTGACATATGGACCCCACTGAGGAAAAATCAAAAAGAACATTGATAAACTTCATACATTTATATATATACACATATGGGAGAGGAGAGGGGGATGGGGGGGAAGAAGGGAGGGGGATGAGGAGGTGAGGGGAAGGGGAGGGAAGGAAGGGAGAGGAGGAGGTGAGGGGAAGGGGAGGGAAGGAAGGGAGAGGAGGAGGGGAGGGAAGGAAAGGAGATAGAGAGGGGGAGAAGAGAGGAGGGGAGGGAAGGAAGGGAGAGAGAGAGGGGGAGAAGAGAGGAGGGGAGGGAAGGAAGGGAGAGGGGGATAGGAGGAGGGGAGGGAAGGAAGGGAGAGGGGGATAGGAGGAGGGGAGGGAAGGAAGGGAGAGGGGGAGAGGAGGAGGGAAGGGAAGGAAGGGAGAGGGGGAGAGGAGGAGGGGAGGGAAGGAAGGGAGAGGGGGAGAGGAGGAGGGGAGAGGGGAGAGAGAGAGAGAGAGATCAATGTACTCACGATAAAGCGAAATCATGATCACATTCTTCACTGTAATTAGAAAAGCATAAAAGTCTGAAACACTGTCAGGCTTGAGAACGTTCTACTGTCATCATCTAAATAAGACTGCTCGACATTCACGCCAAAAATAGCTGCTTTCTCTCAGCCTCTTGCCAACACCTTATCCTTCAAATTACCTTCTCGATGCCGACTTTGAGGCACGGTGTCTCCTCTGCAATGAAACCCATGATCCGCCTTGAACTGTACCGTCGAGTCTTACTTGAACATGAAGAATAACGCCATCGGGGAAGGCTGCACCTCCATTTATATAAAAACCTATTTATATATCCCAGGTACGGAATGACAGAAGGCTTATCAAATGTTGTTCAAAGGGCACATTTGAGCTCGCTAATCCCGCATGTCACTTTGGACAAATGCGAAAAGGTTATCCGATGAGCTTCCAGACTCAAGGTCTCTTGCAAACTTTCAAAGGTTGAAGCTCAATCTGCCACAAAGGCCCAGACACAAGCAAAACGAAAAAATGGTTATCGGCTGCAAACATGGATACGTGCCAGCGCCCGCCCCCCCCCCCACACACACACTTCAAGAATAATCTATGTTATTCTCCGTGGATTTTGCCCCCGGCGTTTGCAGAATTGGATGCCGTTAGACACTTGTTTTCCTTCTAAAATTGATTAAGAGCAGGTTTACTAACAGTGTGGGCAATGAAAGTAAAATCCGTTATACATCAGTTGAGCAATAACATAAAAATGTATATATTTTTCTTAGACCAATGAAATGAAAAGATAGGTCTCTGGTCAGCAAATTTTCGAAATTTAGGTTTATACTCTTGAAAATGTGCAACCGTTTTTTTCTAAGCGTTACGAGCTTATAGATTTTATTTCACCCATACTATTAGTTGGCAAATATTAATGATCCGTGATGTGGTATTCAATATCTTTTAAACCGAGTAAAAATTCCCGTTTCCGTCTACATCCTAAAATGAAGTGAAATAGGCAAACGCAATTCGTATACGGTGGCATAAGTATGTGGTTGTTCTCTACCTCTTCAGATCAGGTCAAATAACAGGCAAACATTGATGCAACATTTATTACGTTATTATTCAATACACATACAATTGTGCTCTAAAAATTGTTGGCATTTCCAGAAGTTACCAAACCCATGTATATCCTTAACAAAAGATTTATTTCCTACAAAGTTACAGGTAGGTGGACAGGAACTAACAATAATTATAAATTCAACTTTTTTGCACTTTAGTAAAACTTACCTATGGCACCTAGCTGGTATGTTTTTCATGTGTGCTGTTATATATGACCGTTGTTAATATGTTATCAATTACATGCTTAATCGATTATTTATTATGCTAAATTAGCCATATCAATGTTATTCCTACCACGTTATAATTAAACTGTATTACGAGCCACATTCGTTATTTAAGGTGTCCCATCCATATGTACGTATTTTCACGTTTGTGCATAATCACAAAAAATCAACCTGTACGTTTAGTTTGCATCTAATCTTCAACCGGTACAACACCTCATAAGGATAAAGAAAAGTCCGATATGCGAAGCTGAGCCTCGCCCAGGGTTATGAGGGGAGCCCGGCCTGTGATGACTAACGTCGACTATCAACGTATGCTAATGTAATTATTAACTATAATTATTAACTATAATAATCAAATATAATTATAAACTATAATAATCAACTATAATTATTAACTATAATAATCAACTATAATTATTAGATATTAACTACAACAATTAACTATAAGGTAGTGCTGACGCGACAGAGCTTAGTCCTTACCCATCACAGTGCCCAGAAACAGCGGTAACCTCCAGGTGACAATTGCAACCGCCGACACCTCGGATGAGAGGCTGTACTATCAGATGTATCACTGTACTATCCCGGAGGTTACAGCAGCACAGTGCAGTATTCATTCCAAAAGTCATCAAATGTAGGTACGAGGGTCAAGCTACGTCAATCTAGGTCAAGCTAGGTTACGTGAGATTCAAGCACTGGCGAGGGAGGGTGGGCTGGAGTCTGAGTGACCTCGATCCGCCTTTCCTCTTCTGCAGACGTTGGCGCTGAAGTGCTTGAGAGGAACCGCCAGCTCCAGGAGGAACACGAGCACCGAAAAGACCACTCCTGCGGGGGAGGAGGAGAGATTCCGGATGAAAAAATGTATATGCAAACATACATGCATATACATTCATGCATATATGCATATACATTCATGCATATATGCATATACATTCATGCATATATGCATATACATTCATGCATATATGCATATACATTCATGCATATATGCATATACATTCATGCATATATGCATATACATTCATGCATATATGCATATACATTCATGCATATATACATATGCATTCATGCATATATGTATATACATACATGTATATATATTCATACATGCATGTATATTCATACATCCATATATATACATAAAAATACATACTCGTACATATGATACATGTACATACATAAATACATACATACATACATATACATACATATACAGACACATACATATACACATCATACACTCATGCAAATACATTTCCCAATATAGGAAAAGATAACCAAAGCCTCACCCCCGAAGTACACACAGAAGACGCCGTAGAAGTCCTCCAGCTCGAAGGGTCTCAGGCTTTTCGAGGGCGACACCAAGCCCGGCTGAACACACTTGGTGTAATTCGACAAGCCATGGAGGTACATGCGGTTCAGGATGCCAGATTCCTTCATCCTATAGAGTCTGGAAAGGATTGTTATTGATTTTCCTTTGGTGAACATGTGTGTGTTATCGTATTTCTTTAGACGTGCGCATAGTCAGACGTGCGCATAGTCAGACGTGCGCATAGTCAGACGTGCGCATAGTCAGACGTGCGCATAGTCAGACGTGCGCATAGTCAGACGTGCGCATAGTCAGACGTACGCATAGTCAGACGTGTGCAAAGACAAAGTCAGACATACACAGAAATAAATCTAGTCTACATCTAAGATTTTATTTTTGTCCCACCGTTTCTTGAACATCGTTACCTCGTCGCCGTAGTTCAAATAACTGACTTTTAAATTGTTTTCAAACTCCGTTTAATTTTAGAAAAAAAAAAACATGGCAATTCACCCCAGGCTCTAGATTACTCCGACTCTCTGGAGGATAAGATAATAGTGGTACTGAAGGCACCAAATCACTGTTATAAATATATAGTATTGTATATCATTTTTAAAACCACAAGACATATATAAAATAAGTATTAAGTGTCTACTTATTAAAAATAAAATGGACTTGGCTTATCGGCATACTCACACACACACACATAAACAAACAAACAAACAAACACACACAAAATGCTTTTAACGAAAAAAATAGTTTAATCAGTACCTCAAATTAAAACATCACATGCTTCATGATGCTAAGGATCCCTCTCATTTCTAATACACACACATACTCCAGTTGAAAAGAAAACATCCCTAGAGGTCATGCTCCTACAGAACTCATCGAGAGAATCCCTCTTGCCAGCATCAAGTCCTTACAGAGGGTTCACTTTCTTGACGAGCGGCGATCCTTTGGGAAACGCAAGGCAGAGGCTCGTGGTGAAGATTGTCCCCTTGGCCATGTACAAAGGGCATGTCCCCCGCTGCAATACGAGACAGGTTGGGATTAGGCTGCTTGTTGGTTGTCAGGTTCTCCCTAAAGCATATGGAAAGATTAGGCTGCTTGTCCTTGACTGACGTGTGGTTAACAGGTTCTCCCTAAAGCACATGGGAAGTATTTGCAGTGGTTAGGAGCTGGAAAATATATTCAATATGAGATGTGGTGGTGGTGGGGAGGGGCATGTGTGGATATGTGAAATGCATGTACTTGTATGTATGTGTACGCGTTCATGTATTAAGCGTCTGTCTGTCTGTCTGTCTGTCTGTCTGTCTGTCTGTCTGTCTGTCTGTCTGTCTGTCTGTCTGTCTGTCTGTCTGTCTGTCTGTCTGTCTGTCTGTCTGTCTGCCTGCCTGCCTGCCTGCCTGCCTGCCTGCCTGCCTGCCTGCCTGCCTGCCTGCCTGCCTGCCTGCCCCCCCATGTGCATGTGCATATACATGTATTTTATGTGTGCGTGTGTATCCAAGGTGTGCTTGTATAAATGACTAAACCTGGACTGGTTTGAAATTACTTTTCATTTCAAATGAGTACGTCACTCATCCTGGCAACCAATCATCTCCGAACGTCTACAAAACTACACACAAAAACCAATCAACATTTGGGCCAAGAGTCTGATATTCAACCCCGAAAAAAAACTCCTACCGTGCCGTAGATATGATGGATGATGGACTCAAAAGCTTTCTTCCCGAAGAACGCAGCGTAAGCGCCCTCGGACACCTCGTCCACCATCGTCAACACATCCCTGCGCACAAGGGCCTGCTTCCTCAGTTTGTAGAGGGACGTCCCCGGTGCCGCGGTCTGCAATTCGAGAAACCGGCGATTAATCCTGGGGAACGTTAAGAGGCGTCAAAACAATCGTCGGCAGAAGTATGTACGTTTTGCTTCCGAATTCTGCTTTACCGGTTTCTCCTGACATATTTACTGACATAAACACAAATATATGATTAAACGAACAATGTCATCGTGGGAAATAAAGTGAGCAACATGTAGCAACTGCATTTTGAGCATAACAACACGAACATCTGCTTTTATAAGTCTGGTTGAGAAGACAGCTGGATTATTTCTTCGGTCGTAGGTGCAATTTTTGTTCTTTCTTTCTTTTTTGCATCGTGTATAAATTATGATCATGTATGCCTTGATACCTCATACGGAAATTCACCTGTAAATATAGATTTTCTTAACTTCGATGGAAAAAATAGAACTCTATGCAATATGTAGGCCAACTTAAAAGCAATAAATGTGCACAATTTTCAACCGATTGCACGCAGACATGCAATGGGGGGTTTTAACATTCGTTATATTTGAATGTATTAATACTGTGTATTTTAGACAAAGTTTTCAGATACAAAGCGAATAAAAAGATGATCTTGCCTGTACCGTTCAACATCTTTTACATAAATAAACTTTTGCCAAAAATGAAACAAGAGAAATACACATTATCTTTCCAATGGTACAGGCAATTTTTTTCATTTGCTACGGAAACCAAATCTTTGCCAATGTTGATCCTGGACAGATTTTGAACTTGTGTTTCAATTGGTTTAGGCTGACCCCCCCCCCCCCCCCCCCGGAGGAAGGAACCCCAGTCAAGAAAGTGAAAAAATAGATCTTCCTTCTAAACGCGCCATCTCGGTTAACTAAATCTACGAAGATGGAGCAAAGATCTGGTTTACTACAGATATACTAGACGTGTTTTCAGGCGACGTACATACCATGATGGCCTGATGAATCATGCTGTCCTGGTACACGTAGGTCGGGATGCCGGTTTCCACGAGCTCCTCCATGCTATCAAACGGCAGGCGCAGTTTGGGCAGAATCAGCATGGCCTTGAGGTTCGAGCGGTACACTGAGCCGATGATGAGAGCGGAGAGGAGCCACAGACCTCGGATGAACCTCACCGAGTTTCCTTTACACTCCGACGGGACCGCTGAAGGAGGGAAGAGGGAAATCCAGGAGATTAACTGATTGTCGGGTTCCATTCGTCCCTTTTTTTCTTTCAAAGGAACGGCTCTATAGCAATGTTAGATTACGAAAGATTAACCGATTGTCGGGTTCCATTTGTTCCTCTTTTCTTTCAAAGGAACGACTCTATAGCAATATTATATTACGAAAGATAACGTGAATAGCAAGGAACCTACACTGGGCGAGGAGAGCGCCGAGAATCCACATGTAGGAAGCCCACATGCTCTTCACCGTTTCCTTTTCAGTCATTTCCTTGTCATCAGCAGGTTTTCCACGGAGCATCCTGATTAAAAGGGGGTTTGCGAATCAGGCAAGTCTAGAGACTTAATTATCATGATGAATACCATTGTTATTACCTCATTTTTTTAACGTTTGTGTTTCAGCAGCACCACCATGAAGGGTTTTGCTTTATACAATGCCCAGCGCCAAATACCCACCTGATCTGAAACAGCTGGATCGTGAAAGTGCAGCCGAACACCAGCACCACAGTTGCCAACAGCGAAAACCACAGCTGGCGATAAAACGCTGTCGTCAATAAAAGTCACAGAACAAAGACATTGATCCTTAAGTATGCCAGATTGAACAAAATACAAGTTATCCAGCTGTTCACCGAAAAAAAATCTTTACCTCGTATGAATAAGGTTTCACGAATCCTAGCATATCGGCTTCGAAGACGGGTCGTTTGTAGCCCACCGCCTGTTGGTCTACGTAGAGGGGGACGCTGAAGTCAACCGCTCGATCTCGCAGGTAGTCTACCGATAGGACTACAGCCGTCATATCCACCTCCTGGAAAGTTAATTATTACTGGAGATCTTAATCGTTAATTATGGTATACCTTTTTTTTTTTTTTTACTCATTTCATATTTACAACGCTTTGTCATGTTTAAATAAAAATTATATAGCAATATATGAAGAAATATTTTCCCTAATGTATGACAGCCTCACCCTTCGTGTAATTAGGCCCATCAAACCTGTCCAGGACCCGTTGGGAAGCTGCGAGCCAAATACGCGGTCTTGAGCTACAACAAACTCGTAACTGTGGATGACAATGTACCTAATATTGTAATGGCTTCATTAATACCAAAATACTATGGAAACACAGTAATACTCATTTTTAGGATAGTAACAACATAAATTCAAAAAATCCTCACCAAGTATTCAGATGTCGCGAGATCATGTCAATGATTTCCACTGCTGTACCAGTGACTTTGTAGTTGGGTGCCTTGCCATAGATGAAGTTTACGTATGGAGCCCACTTTAGAAATGGAAAATGCCATAGCCATAGCACGATTATATATATACATTATACGTGTGTGTGTATATATATACATACACACATACATATATACACATATGCCCACATGTGTGTGTGCGCGTGCGTGCGTGCATGCGTGCGCGGGTGTGTGTGTGTGTGTGTATGTGCGGGTGTGTCTGTGTGTATGTGCGGGTGTGTCTGTGTGTATGTGCGGGTGTGTCTGTGTGTATGTGCGGGTGTGTCTGTGTGTATGTGCGGGTGTGTGTGTCTGTGTGTATGTGCGGGTGTGTGTGTATGTGCGGGTGTGTGTGTGTGTGTGTATGTATCGGGTGTGTGTGTGTGTGTGTATGTATCGGGTGTGTGTGTGTGTGTATGTATGTATCGGGTGTGTGTGTGTGTATGTATGTATCGGGTGTGTGTGTGTGTGTATGTATCGGGTGTGTGTGTATGTGTGTATGTATCGGGTGTGTGTGTGTGTATGTATGTATCTGGTGTGTGTGTGTGTATGTATGTGCGCGTGTGTGTGTGTATGTATGTGCGGGTATGTGTGTGGGTGTGTATGTATGTGCGGGTATGTGTGTGGGTGTGTATGTATGTGCGGGTATGTGTGTGGGTGTGTATGTATGTGCGGGTGTGTGTGTGGGTGTGTATGTATGTGCGGGTGTGTGTGTGTGGGTGTGTATGTATGTGCTGGTGTGTGTGTGTGTGTGTGTGTGTGTGTGTGTGTGTGTGTGTGTGTGTGCGGGTGTGTGTGTGTGTGTGTGTGTGTGTGTGTGTGTGTGTGTGTGTGTGTGCGGGTGTGTGTGTGTGTGCGGGTGTGTGTGTATGTGCGGGTGTGTGTGTGTGTGTGTGTATGTGCGGGTGTGTGTGTGTATGTGCGGGTGTGTGTGTGCGCATGTATGTGCGTGTGTGTGTGTGTGTGTGTGTGTATGTATGTGCGGGTGTGTGTGCGTGTGCGTGTGCGTGTGCGTGTGCGTGTGCGTGTGCGTGTGCGTGTGTTTGTGTGTGTGTGTGTGTGTATTCACAGGGCTTTAGATACAGGTCATGAGATCGATAGCAATCTGTAGCTATCTTTCAGTCAATGTGTAAAACAGTGTTGTTGTGTGGGAATCAGTGTCAAAGGCTTCCATCCAAATTACTTGCTCGATGCCGACTCTGAGGCAAGTCGTTCTATTAAGACTGGCCTCCATCTCCTCGCCCGGAATACAGCCCTATCTCGCTCGGCCCAATCTTGTTCGGCTAAATCTTGATCAGCCCAATCTCTCTCGGCCCAATCTTGCTCAGCCCAATCTCACTCGACAAAATCTTGCTCAGCCCAATCTCTCTCGGCCCAATCTTGCTCAGCCCAATCTCTCTCGGCCCAATCTTGCTCAGCCCAATCTCTCTCGGCCCAATCTTGCTCAGCCCAATCTTGTACAGCCCAATCTTGTACAGCCCAATCTTGTACAGCCCAATCTTGTACAGCCCAATCTCGCTTGAACAGAGTCTAGGGTACAACTCCATCGGGCTAGGCTGCACCTTCGTTTATATAAAGCCCCCTTCAGTCTGACCATTTCCCCATTGCATTTTTAATGGCGCGCCCAATATGGACCATCGACGAGAGAGAACGAAAGATATCCGTACAGGGGATCCTCTGTTTACGACTGTCTCGACTTACGACTTTTCGACGCTAAAAAGCATGTACAGTATTTACAGTTTGTCTTCCAGGTTTTCCTTTAGCCTTAATTATGTTTTCATTTACGTCATAGAAGTGTTTTCTGATGTTTTAGATTATTAATTTAATACATATATACCTACTGCATTAGCCTATGTAAGTGACCGGTGTTTATGTACGTACGTACGTACATGTACTGTATTCAGGTGTGTTCCGACATTCGTCAAAATTCGGGTTACGACGCCATCGTAAGTCGAGGATTCCCTGTAATTGGTGAATCGCATCGCATCTCATAACTGTCAAACGTACAAGTGACTTATTGAACAAGTACTTGTGATTTGCTCCTGTCCAAAGCGCATTTGACTTCGGACCCCGAGCGGGAGATATTCCTTTTTAACTCGATGTCCGAGAAAACTTCGAAAGGTTAAAGCTCAATCTGTCCCGAATGTCCATAAAAAGGCAAACGGAAGGCGGATTATCGGCCGCGTGTGTATATATACATATACATGCATATGCTTACACACACATACACATACATACACAGGCACATTTACATACATATACAAACGTGCACGCACACACACGTGTCTATATATGCATAAGCATACATACATAGGCTACACTATATATATGTATGTATCTGTGTGTATATACATACATATATATGTGTATATGTATGCATATATATATATATATATATATATATATATATATATATATATATATATATATATTATACATATAAATACATCAACAACCAATAATCGCGGAAGGGAGAGAGAACCTTCCCCCCTTCCCTCACTCTAACGCAAGTCAATCACACTACGGATACAAGTCACATCAGGTGCAGACCCTTATTAATCAAATAATTACTGCTCCTCCCCCATCGTCTTTCAACATCGTTAAAGCATCTTAGTAATAAGAACTGAAGTGAAAAGGATTATTATAAAGTTCTTTGCAATCAATATACCTTTATTTCTGTATCATATTGTACGAGTATAAACAGAAGAATAATTTCATAGAAGTAAGACGCGCACACAAACACAAAAATCATGATACAGCGAGTCCCAGAATGGTATATCTATCGCTTGTGATAGACTGGCCTCACCCGACAGATTTTGCCTCAACCCCATATAGGGCGTTGTACAATTAAGTTCCCTTTGGACATCCTACCAAGGTCTATTTAATTACTTTCATCTACAACAGACCCGGGCAAACTACGGCCCGCGGGCTACATCCGGTCCTTTGTGCGTCCCTGTCCGGCTTGCGAGAGGCCGGACAGGGACTAAATATATAATTTATTTAATATATAATTTATCAAATATATAATTTATTAAATATATAATTCATCAAATATATAATTTATCAAATATATAATTTATTAAATATATAATTTATTAAATATATAATTTATTAAATATATAATTTATTAAATATATAATTTATTAAATATATAATTTATCAAATATATAATTTATCAAATATATAATTTATCAAATATATAATTTATCAAATATATAATTTATCAAATATATAATTTATCAAATATATAATTTATCAAATATATAATTTATCAAATATATAATTTATCAAATATATAATTTATCAAATATATAATTTATCAAATATATAATTTATCAAATATATAATTTATCAAATATATAATTTATCAAATATATAATTTATCAAATATATAATTTATCAAATATATAATTTATCAAATATATAATTTATCAAATATATAATTTATCAAATATATAATTTATCAAATATATAATTTATCAAATATATAATTTATCAAATATATAATTTATCAAATATATAATTTATCAAATATATAATTTATCAAATATATAATTTATCAAATATATAATTTATCAAATATATAATTTATCAAATATATAATTTATCAAATATATAATTTATCAAATATATAATTTATCAAATATATAATTTATCAAATATATAATTTATCAAATATATAACTTTTCAAATATATAACTTTTCAAATATATAACTTTTCAAATATATAACTTTTCAAATATATAACTTTTCAAATATATAACTTTTCAAATATATAACTTTTCAAATATATAACTTTTCAAATATATAACTTTTCAAATATATAACTTTTCAAATATATAACTTTTCAAATATATAACTTTTCAAATATATAACTTTTCAAATATATAACTTTTCAAATATATAATTTATCAAATATATGATTTATCAAATATATGATTTATCAAATATATGATTTATCAAATGTATAATTTATCAAATGTATAATTTATCAAATATATAATCTATAATATATAATTGTAATATATAATTTATCAAATATACAAGACACTAAATACGTAATTTAATGCATTTTACAATTGAAGAAAGTTGAGCAGAATTAAGTTCAATTTATCGTTGGTGTGGCCCTCTGACACAATTCAGGTTTCTCATATGGCCCCTTGTAAAAATTAATTGCCCATCCCTGATCTACAACCTCCAAAACGCTGACCTATTTCGTCAAGAAGGGGCTCTTAAGCTCAGCCAACTGGTGTGAAACCAGTAAGTTTATTTCACTAGTAGATACCTGGTTTGACTTAATGAATTCAAGGGTACTCTATGATAAAAAGGTATCACGGAATGCATATGGGGTAAATGAGAGTCAGAAAAATGTCTTGGAGGAGATGATAACTACCATGACACCTTTGAAAGTTTGTGGCCACCGAGGTCTGCTGTCAATTCAAAACGGACTTATCGTATCCTCCAAATCATTGTCCGGTTTGGATATGATTTTAGAGAACTATGAAATTTCATTCTTACAAACTCAATCAAGACAGTTGAACATTTTTTTGCTTCCCTTCGTCAACTAGTAGGTTACTGTGATAATCCGACTCCTATGTCCGTTAAACAACGCATTAGAGTGTATATAAGGTGTAGAGAGAGTGGGCTCATGGGCAGTGGATATAACATAGATACCGAAAATAAAGAAAATGCCCTTGTGAGCACTCCCGGCTGCAGTACAGATCAACAGGTGAATGAACATGACCTAGAACGGGAGCTCTCTCTAACTGCGATGGTATTTTGCTCTTCTGATTATGATGTTGACCTTGCAATGACCTATAATCATGATGATGATGAGATGGATATCACTGCACAAAGTAACTAGGAAACCCATATAGAATCCGAAGACATGTATTTCGCGGGTTATCTGGCAAATAAATTTCCCCAATATGAACTCGGAGTGAAAGATCAGGAAGGACAGGAAGCCAGCTGGATTAGTACAGTGGCCAGGCAAAGTCACAAGCTGACAAAACCAAATGCAGAGTTCATACAAAAAATGAAAATAATGAATGGTTTATTTTGACCGTTTTCATGGACAGACATTGCAGTCTGGAAAGGGCATCATAAATACCCTTTCTAGATGAGGTCATTGCAGCATAAATTAGGTGTCGCACCTATTTCAGAATGCGCATCTTGAATAATAAGATTTATGAATCTTGCATGATCAAAAGGAAAGTCCACAAAATTGTTATTTAGCTTATACATGTATATGTATGTCCATGTTCATGTACTGTCATTATTATTATTATAGCTTATTGTTATTATTGTATGATTTGTCTTGTAATAAATTCGTCAAGAACATTTGGAGTTTAATCATGCCATGTCTTTGTTTATTTTACGTCTGTATTATGCCATATCTAGGCTGCAGCATGAGAATTACAAAACTAAATTCACGTAAAGTATGTGATATAGACCAACAAACAATCGCTGATAATAATCGCCTGTAAAATCTATCCAATATGCAGATCGGTCAACGTGCCGGCATCTAAAATTACTTAAATGTCTGCTCATTTGCTTCCGCTTTCTATTATCTCCCTCCCACCCTATCATGCTCTAATCCCCCCCCCCCCCCCGCTCTCAGCTTCCACCTGGTGACGTCACAGGCCCTAACACCCAAAGCTGCGTAGAACACCGAAGTGACGAGACCTGTACTTACACAGACCTCGCGTCCTACTAACTTCAGGCTAGTGCAGTGGTAACGTGTCGGCATCTCACCATTAGATGACACGTTGATTGAGTCGACACTAATCGGCACAGGCTGGGCTCCCTTCACAGCCCGGGCGAGGCTCAGCTTCGCATATCGGACACATCCGAATCCTTACGACCTTCATCTGATACCCGGCGTTCCCCGTCACTCGAAATGCCAAGCGAGGGAAATCGACGCACTCTTTTGAACGGGATATCCTTCTCCTTTATCTCGGTGGCGAAGACGGCTGGCAACGATGCAATCTCCTTGTGAAGGACGAAGCACAAAAACACTTCTCTCACAAGCTGCAACAAAGAAAGGGCATAAATACACCATAATTTAAAATGGTAGTACACAAAAACATGTAAATCTGATAAAAGTTCGAAACTCCGGATAAACTCACCTTGCTTTAGAAGATTCCAAACACTGCGAAATGCCAACCCTCTTCCCAGCGGTTACAGCTATAAAAAAAAAAAAATAATTAAAAAAATCACATATTATCGAATGTTCACAAATACAAAAAAAAAAAAAAAAAAAAAAAACATAGATATATCTGATATATAAATATGATATATATGATGTACAGATACCATATATATGATGAACAGATACGATATATATGATATACAGATACGATTAATATGATATACAGATACGATATATATGATATACAGATACGATTTATGTGATATACAGATACGATATATATGATATACAGATACGTTATATATGATATACAGATACGTTATATATGATGTACAGATACGATGTATACGATATATGGATATGATGTATACCATATATGATATATATGAGTCATAGATGATATATTAGATATACATAGATTTTATATATATGATATAGACATACAGATACGATATAATATATATATATATTATATATATATATATATATATATATATATATATATATACATACATATGATATACATGATATAAAGATATATATGATGTAATATATAAATACGATATACATATATATGATGTGACATGATATATGATGTGTGATATGATATAATATATATGGTATATGATATAATATATATGGTGTATAATTTATATAATATATATGATATATATTTATATATATCATATACATAATACATACATGATATAATATATATGATATATATTACATACGATAGATATATACTATTACCCATATTACCTATACAGACAACAGGTAACAACGGTTGTCTATACAAGGCAAAATAACTGCATATATATCAAATGATCGAATACAGAAAACGGGGCAAGAAATATGCATATCCGAGGACTGGTGATCTGGAACCATGTACCAGAAAAAAATAGATATATTTCCAGCCAAAAGACGTTTAAAACAAAAGTGAAAGAACATCTACTGAAAAAAAATCAATGACATCAAGGCGCTTAAACATCAAGTAGAGCACGATATTTCAGTTATGATATTAGTGTTCTGTGTAATTTTGCTTCACGAGTATTGTACAATAACTATGTTCATAACATATCACATAATGCAAACACAACATATGTAAATAATATACTTTTGTAATCAATGTAATAAACTGTTTGAATTTGAACAGATGCATACGATAGATAGACACGATTGATGTGTGTGTGTGTGTGTACACACACACACACACACACACACACACACACACACACACACACACACACACATATATATATATATATATATATATATATATATATATATATATATATATATAGAGAGAGAGAGAGAGAGAGAGAGAGAGAGAGAGAGAGAGAGAGAGAGAGATACAGATATATAGATATAAAAAATATAAAAATGTATAGATTGATATGATCAATATAAGATTTAAATGTTATATATATGATCAATATAACTATAACCATGAAACAAGGCTTAATTACCATGGACTTAGAACCATACCCAAACCGGCGAAAGTTTGAAAACAATAAAATAAAAAATTATTTCAAAGGCCAATTCTCCATTAAGTTTTTAAAAATGAAATTAATATGTCTACATGATATAACGAAACCAAAACTCTATTTCCTTGATAAGACGAGAAAAACGGAATACCAAAGATGTGAGCTAACTGCCTACACGCATGCACTGCTCCGAGGCAAGCAGCCAAGTGAAGGGTCCAAGCACGAAGGCCGCAAATATGCTGTATAAACAGAAAGGTAGGATAAAAGGAAACGATTGTTTTTTGTTGTGTTGAAAGAACAGAAAATTGTTGCATCACCTCCATAAGTAATGTCATTTCGATTAACAAAATTCCAGGGAATGGCATTTGAATAATATCCTTATAGAAAGTCAACAATAACCAATACTACATGTTCTGTTATCACTTACTTGAAGAAAACGAGTTTAAATGGCTTACGTAGTTTCTAAAAATAAAAAAGATATTAATTCACTAATTATCTATATTCTACCAATCACAAACCATCCAGTTTCTTCGCCCCATTCAAAAATAATATTTACGCTATGTTTACATGGGAGTGCTTGCCAGATATACAAAAGTGGGGCCCAACAACTGCACTGAAATTCCAGAAATGTACCTTGATTAAATGTGTGCTACTTCTTTCTGATGAGTATGATGGAAGTTGCCATGTTTCAGCCCTATTTTTTTCTGATTGACAAATTTCTTTTTTACCTGACGATGACTGACGTGTGTTCAGGAGCAGCGAATGTGTCTTACGTTTCAGAGAATTACTTTTTTTATGGGAACTCCCCTCCCCATTAAGACTTAACAAACTCAGCTTACTCTTGGCGCATTGTTTGTAAAGCCAGTAGTCCTAGCTGAAGTTGGAAGTGTCTGACCACTCTTTCAGAGGCCTTAAAAATTCTTATAGATGTGTCTACAAAGAGGATATAGACGTCGGTGTCAAAGTAACAGTTTTAGATCATCTCCGTAGGCCTTTAAAACTATAATAAGACTGTAAAACTTGTATTTTGCCAGGTCCAGGTTGGCAAAAATGTAGAGGCCTTGTGTACCATGTTAGCTTTTCCTTGTTTTTTTCTGGGGGATCATGAATTATTTGCCGGACACACTAGTTAAAGCATAGTTGATGTGCTCTACCAATGGCTATCTTATATCACTATCTTATTGTCATGTAGTGAATAAGGAGAGGCAGCTCGTCCATTTTTCTTGCAACTTCAAGAGGCAATCATTGAGCACAAAATATTTTCTTAATACCAAGCAATTTCCGAATATTTCCATACGGTAATTTCTCCGAAATCACCGCAGCATATATATTTAAATTCAAGGGAAAAAATAAATGTAATCTTTTCCTTTTTAGGCTCAAAGCAGGGGTTAACAAGCAGGTTATTAGGTTGAACACGTGTTCTCGTGGGCCCTCTCAATAAGTTCACAATTTTGTGTTTTAATTCAGGGTCTGAAATTGTATAACTGAGGATCTTGATGTAATTTACCATATCAAGATCATACAATGGCTAGCTTAGATCTCCACTTAACAGGAACCTCAGCCAGAAAATCCCACATCCACATTTGCTCGTAGGTAGCAGCCCATATATCACCTTGTGTGCAGCATTCCGCAGCTTCCCCTACTTACAGTTTTGAGGTCGTATTTTTCCTTAGTAAAGAGCTATACATATATTCAAACAAATATTCATAGTCACTGAGGTAGTTATATGGGCTTATGCCCTTCCCCATTGGGAGTGATGACCTAGTATCGCCCACTACCTGTTGCACAAGCCTCCTGTATTTCATACATGAGTTTGTTATCCATAACGTAAGAAAAAAAATGAAAATATTCCGATATTTCGGTACTTTACACTTTTACGCGTAGCACAAGTAATTTCAGTCCAAAATAAACGTTCTATAGCTCATTTTGTAGATGAATGAGAAATCAAGTGCCTGCGAGTGATATTCATTGGCCTAGAGAATGATTATTCTTTCGACCAGTATCATAAGTAAAATCTCATTAGAGAAACATTAAAGGGAAATAATAGATAATTATATCAAATGCAAGTATTCCATACATGATTTATTATCAGTAATGTTGAAAAAAAATATATATATATCGCAATATTTCAGTACTTTACACTTTTTCGTGTACATGTAATTTTAAAAATAAAAGTTTTATAGCTCATTTTGTAGCTGAATAAAAAAATCTAGTGCTTGTTGCATTAAGTTTTTGAATCTTTTTTCCTATGCTGCTTGTAAAAGTGACAAAGATATACACATATATCTAAAAAAAAAAAAAAAAAATGCTGTTCGAAAAGTGGTCTACTCAAAATGTTTATAAACCAAAAACTTTACTAACCAAAAACTAAGTCGTGCTTCATACAAGCACTAGATAAAAGGTTTTATTATTCGAAAACGAAATCAGAATACCTGTGTTACTTTTGAGGGGATTTTAGAGACTTCCGAAAACGATCAATGTAGGCCTACAAACACCACAAATCAGTGTGACCCTACTGTAACAAAGGACGCTTAGTGAGATACTACTACTTGAAACGTATCCATGTTGACAATTGTAGAAAAGGTATGAATGAGACTGGATATCTTCACAATACAAGAGATGTATTTGACCGGTTTCGATTACATTTTCATCAGAAATACATGTATTTCTGATGAAAATGTAATCGAAACCGGTCAAATACATCTCTTGTATTGTGAAGATATCCAGTCTCATTCATACCTTTTCTACATATATACTACTACTTGCTAGAAATTTCCCACATACTTCGGAATGCAGGTAAATGATAAGAGAATTTTGTTATAGGAAGATTATTCTTCTACCTAATTTTGTTAATACCAAAATATGAAAATATATAAAAAAGCCGATATCTTGAAAAGCTACCTTTGTAGTCTTCCCGAGCCCTAGCATACGGAATTCTAGCCCTAAGTAAATATTCTATGGCTCAATTTGTAGCTGAATAAAATATCTAGTGCATGTTGCATTTAGTTTGAGATTTTTTCCTGTACTTCTTGTAGAAATCAGATATATAGTCAAAATCGAAAAAAGTGCTTGCAACAAGTACTAGATATACGATGAATCTGTTCAGAAATCACATCAGAATATCTGTATTTATTTCTGGATTTGATCTAGTCCTTGAAAGTATGTCAATTTTCAAAGTGGAAACTTGTTTTTTCCTCTCTTTTTTACTGTATCTCAAAATCATTTTGGGCGATTTCGAAAACAAATCGACTTCAAGAGATCAAGCAAAGGTCTAAATAAAATGGTGTTTCATCAAAATCCGCATGAAATTCGATAAATCGAAAAAAACAGACGTCTTAAAAATATCTATTATTATAGAACAATAATAAATTGCTAATACTAATGATGGTTGTTGTTGATAATTTTAATAAAAACAACCCTATATTTTTTCTTCGAATACCTCATACCGACAGCAAGGGAAGAAAGCATATATCCAGACAACCAATGTCCGCTAAAATTATAAAACTTATCTAAATTAACATTAACAAAAATACAAAAGTCCACAGGGATAGTCTCAATCCCCAATTAATCAAGTAAAACCTGTTTAACAGGACCGTTGATCTCATGCCTTCATAATACAATGTCAACAATGAAGCATCCAAGAGAACCATAAGTGGAACGAGAACAGAACAGACATCTAGAAAATCTCCCACAGACCCAGATAATAT
Source organism: Penaeus vannamei (assembly GCF_042767895.1). NCBI lineage: Eukaryota > Metazoa > Arthropoda > Malacostraca > Decapoda > Penaeidae > Penaeus > Penaeus vannamei. The sequence continues at coordinate 6,912,158 of NC_091590.1, forward strand.
AACTCCTTCCTATATGCAATATAAAATAATGATACAATATAATATAATTTAGCACAATAGCCCATGAAGGCATGACTTCTCAAACATGTATTTGACGCAAGGGCCCCGACGTTATAGTAACTCACTGGCTATCTAATTATCTAAACAACAATATCTATTGAATTAAAGGGAGACCAGTGTTGCTATTGCTATCAAAAAATAGATACAATGACTTCAATAATTTCCTTGCGATGGAACTACAAACGAGTCACAGAAGCTTTGTTCTCATGACGGCTTATGTGCCACCTAGACAAGCCAGTTCCCATACCCAGGCTTAATGAATATTAGGAGAAATACTCCAGCATACATCATCACTGACTGAATGCCCAAAGGCTCTGCCCCCAACACCCACCCAGGAAACACTCTTCATAATGCATGGCAATATGGAGGAAACTAAATACCTTTCTATCTTGAAATAAAATTTTCTTTCGCTTTTGTCTATCAGGCTTTACTGGATTTTTTTTTTTTTTTTTTTTTGTAAATTGCATCCCTTGAGCATTCCAGGCATGAGATGGCGTGCAGTTGAAAAGCTTATAAAAACAAAAAACAAAAAAACTGCCTGGACTTTACAGAAAATAGCAAACAATTTAATATATTAAACAGAGGCTAAGTCGAAAAAACTGATGTTTTTCTGCAGGAAATCCAATTATTTAACTGATTCTAGGTGTTGTTTCTTCTGTGAATGAATTTTTGAGGAGACTGAGCACCATTTCCCAATTGACGATCTTCATTTAATAGTCCCAATAGCAAGGGAAGGCATGAAGTATATCAAGGAAAATATGGGGTAAAACAGGCATAAATAAGAATTGAGGGGGAGAAATGCGCAAAACTAGCACAAAGAAAAAATTAAAATCGGCGGGGGGGGAATAAAAAAAAAAAAAGGGAATCTAACCCACCTTTCGAGAAAATCTACTTAAATTCAAAATTTCCAGACTCCCCAAAAAACGTACTGACCGATAAACTAACCTAACCTAACAATTTAAGTTGCCGTGACAAGGCATGTCTTTCCAGCAATGGCCGAGGGGAGGGTTGATGGGGCGCTTTTGCTCCCCAACACCCCGTGGGAAACATTCTCTTCACCTCCGTATGGACAGCAAGATAAAGCTGCGTAAACAGTGAAAAAAAACATACCTTTATATCTGGAAACGTCAAACTTTCATTCGCTTCTTTCGACTGTCTGGATTGCTTCATTTTTAATAACTTTTCGGCACTTAGGGCTCTTGATGGGCTTAGATATACCGAGATGTTAACTTAAGTCTAAATATTCTTTGTTGCCGCTATATAGTCAAGAATAATCCAGAATCAACACTGGAAACGCAACTTTTCTCACTGGCCTTTTGTCACGGGATGGTTGATAAGCTGTCAAACCTCACGGGGTGTTGGGGATTGAGCCACCTATGAACCCTCCCCTCGGACAGTCACGGCAACTTAGTTCCTTTGATTAGTTTGGATTCATTCTGTGCCACCCATAGAAGGACTTACTATCTCTATACCGATCGTACTGCGTATTGCTACAGCTTTCAGGCCTTTGATCTATCAGATCTATAATTTCTTCCTAACGAGAACTTTATATTGTGTGCACAACCCTAGCAAGAGGCATCCCAAGATCTATATTTACATCTTTGATGGAAGCCTCTTTCGCCAATTTGTCTACATGGTAGTACTTGCGTATACCAACATGAGATGGTATCCATACAAACAATGTTGAAATTGCGCCGTCTTCCATAAGTTATGTTACTCTTAATGCAATTCACAATTCGCTCACCGTCATCTGTTTTAAAGGAACTTTGAGTCACAAAA
>NC_091590.1:6918996-6925380 GCF_042767895.1 Penaeus vannamei
TTGGCCTCTTCGAGAGAAAACTTTCACTGTGTTCTCTAAGCCCAAAATATTGAAAATTATTGAGATTATTATTATATCCAACAGTCAACTTAGTGTCTTGTCAAGCTTGAGGTGCTGTCACACTAGCACTTTTCTGTCATTTTTTTACAATTTTCCGAAATTTTGTCCATTTTTGAGCGAATTGTCGATTTTCCAGTCAGACGATAATGATCGTTTCCGTCTGAAAACCTTTCCGTCAACTTTTTCAGCCAAGCAAAGTCAAATCAAGAGCTATATTCGAGAATGTTTGTATTTATGTTAAATAAAATTGTAAAAAAAAAAATGACGGTAAAAGTGCTAGTGTGACAGCACCTTTAACTGGGTTCCTGAGATGACATGCGTGGAAGGGCCTGCAGAAGGGAAATCACAGCTGTTTTATTACTTCCGTCAAGGGCGTTATGTTTTAGGTAGCGGCGGTTGGCTTGTTAGTTGGTTAGCTGGATAACTCAAAAAGTTATGAACAATTTTTTACTAGAGGTGTATCTTAGTCCAATTTAGACACCATTAAATTTTGGTGGTGTGGTATTATCATTATTTTTATTATCTACACTAAGGAGGTTATGTTTACGGACGTCACCGTAATGTAAATCTTCAAGTATGAACAGTTTTATTGCATTAGTGGCCCTTTTGCCTTGGCGGAGGTATGCGCGCTTTGAGTTATTATTATTATCAGCAATATTATCATTATTATGATTATAATTTTTGTTTTGTTTTTGTTTTGTTGTTATCACTATTATAAATATCATTATAATTGACACATATGTTGCAATCATTATCATTTTTATTATTGTTACCATTTTATCATTATCATTATCATCATTATTATTATATTATTATTACCACTATCATCATCATTTTCATTAAAATTATTATCATTATCATTATTATCATTATTATTACTATTATTTGTTATTATCATTGTCCTTGTTATAGTAGTAGCAATAGTAGTAGTACTTGTAGTAGTGGCTGTAGTAACAGAAGTGGTAAACATATTAATAGTAGTAATAGTGGTAGCAGTAGTAGCGGTAGTATTGGCGCCATCACTACCATCATTAATATTTTCAGTAACATTATCATTATTATTAAAACAATACATTAATAATTTCCATGATAATGACACTACGAATAATCAAAATAATATCGGCATATTTAGTCATCTCTTCGAAGGATTTGTTGACAATGATCAGCTGTGAACGAAAACAAACCGGGACGTTCGGTTGAACCTTCACGGAACAAGCATTTATTTCGGAAAAAGTAAACAAAAAGTGCTGTGATATGAACAAATGGGCGCTATAATCACCCCTGGAACAGAAGAGAGTCCTAGTACACCTGAACAAATGGACTACGAAGCCCTAAATAACAGAAGACGTAAAAACATCAACAGTGATAGTGAAGGCAATCTACCCTTCATGCAACATCCGAATGAAGAAGCCGGAAAGAACTTCATGCAGTTTTAACGAGTAACGAATTAGAACACTGAACCTATCTCTCAAGTAAGTTCAAACCAAAATGTAATAGGACAATTTTTCATAATAGTTCCGCCAAACGGATCACGACGATTCAGATATCAGTGGATTCCTCTAACCCTCTGCAATGCAGATATTTAGATTGTATTGCGTGGAAACCCCCCCATTAGTGACAGGCTGGGCCCTGATAGCAGGTGAGGGCATGAAAGTTACCAGGGAACTTGGGGTAAAATGAAAAAAAATGACAGTGGATATAGTGCTGTGAACCGGCAACATTCGGGAAACATATTCTGCAGTGAAGCACTTTGATTGGCCAATGGCCACCACATGCTGTTACTGTGCACAGCATTCTTGTTAGACAGATTTTTTTGCTTTTTCTTAATTTTGTATGACCTTTTCTTACTTGGGGGCTATGCCCCCAAGCCTCGCACTTTGGCTATATTTTGTATACACCACTAATACCTTGGATGTTGACACAGCAGAAATTTTTCAATAGATAAATGAACTATATCACTAACACAAAAGATTACTTCAGGACAAAAAACATTCCCAAGACAGCAAACACAAAACACAGAAGGAAACACAATCAACTTGAAAGGTACACCAGAGGCAAATACATAAACAAGCAATAAAGAAATAACTAAAACACAAAACTACACAAACAAACAAAATATACAAATCAGAACAATCACCAATAACATGGACATTACCCACACTCATTACTCACTCCCATCACCCAAACCCACTACCCACTGTTTGGCCAGTTTCAAATTATCTTCATCAGAAATACATGAAGAATACATATCTTGTATAGTGAAAGTATTCATTCTCAGTCATACCTTTTCTGCATTTGTCAACATGAATACCCTCAGAATGCAACCTTTCCTCTTTCCCAACTTTCTCTGCTGCATCTCTTACTGCTCAGTCTTCCTCATCGTCTATCCTCTCCCCCCTTATTACTACTCTTTATCCTACTGGCTTTGTGTCAGCTTCAAAGCCACCAAACAGATGAAACATTTGAAGAAGTTCTTATGTCTGGCCTTGCAGATATTGAAATTCACACTGGATTTGAAAGCATGATGCAAGAGAGAGGTTGTTGGATGGATATTTGTATATATAATTTAGGGGGTTAGGCTGGAGGATTTGATATATAATAAATGTGAACTTAGGAAGAGCTATTTATTTTGTTCTTGTTCACAGGCTAGAAAATGATTCCAAGACCTTTGATGACCTTCCTGTTGGTGAGGCTGTCAAGCGTTTTCCTTGTACAGACGTGGTTTGTTGCAGATGAATACTGGCAGGCTACCGAGGTTGCCCATAACATTGCTTTTGGGTGTGTATGCATCTTATTTGTGAATTTGGTAGTAGCTTATAATATAATTTTTATTTCTTTTTATTTTCATATCATCTTGACATATATTTTTCTCATTTTTCTTATATTCTTCTCTCTTCTTCCTCTTCATCTAAGTTTTTTCTTCTTTCTTCGATCATTGTCTTTTCCTTCTTCGTCTCTTTCTCCCCAAAAAAAGAGCTAAATTAAATGATTTTCAGGTTTGCTGTCTTTGTCATCATTATTTTAATAAAATAATTTCATTATAAACTTTTTAAACGTTTTAGCTGGGATTCTTCCTTTTTTGCATACCCTTTTTTTATTTATTTATTTTATTTTTTCTTTCTTTCTTTCTTTTTTATCCTTCCTTCATTTCTTTTTTTTCCATACTCTTTCTTCTTCTTCTTCTTCTTTTCCACCTCCTCCTCCTTCATTCTTTTCCATTCTTCTTTGTTCTTGTTTTCTTAATTTTTCTTTGTTCTGCTTACCTCTTGCTTCTTTTTCCATCCATCAGTGACTAACCAATTGATTAATTTACCTCACACAGGTATGGTTACCTCACCTGGGAATGGAGGGTAGGTCTTCGGAGCATCCTGTATCCCAGCGTCTTCGCCTGCTTGTACAAGGTCTTGGCTATTTTCAATTTGGATTATCCTCTGTTACTGGTAAGTTTTATTTTGCACTTATGTCTAGAATTAGTCCACTGGTGCCAGGAACGCAGTTTGTTTTTATACATAGATGGCTCCACAAGCAATTAGTCACGTAAGAGTGATTAACTGGGCTTACCTGGCTTCACCTTTTACTCTGTTTCTTAATTTTTCACCAAAAATGTTTTATTTTTATTCTTATTACTATAACCCATTGGATCGAGTTGTCTCGTGGCCTGCATGTGACCCAAATGCCGTGTATTAGGCTTACTTGAGTGGCTACTCTCAAGGATTTGAGGCTCATGTGCCCAGTCCATACAAACATTCATGTATGGTGTCAAGACACCAAGCCTCTCCTTTGTAATGTAACTTTTTTCTTTGTCTGTATAAGCTTTTTTTTGCTTTTTTGACATTTTCCAAAGTCTTTATTTGTCATTTGATATGCTATATCAAGATGATAATAGACTCTCTCTGTAGTGTATAATTCTATGCAGTAACAATAACAATATATAATATTTTGTTATTTCATTTTTTAATATTTTTGTATTATTCCTTTTACTGTAATACAAATAGGGCCCTAAGCTAAAGATTGTGTTTTCCCTGGCATTCTTCCACTCATGGCTCACAGATGATATATTTCACCCTCGTTTCCCAGTGGAAATAATTCAAAAGCCAAATCTTCTTTCATGAGCTTTGTACACTCATGGCAAGTCATTTTCATCAACCAAATTTTTTATGTTTGATTCATGTTACCCCAACCGCCAGCCAGATTTTCTCCTGACGTCAGTTTCGTATCACCCAGGTTGTAGCCAAATTTTTTCATGACAAGATGGTTATGTTGCCCAGATCCAGTGGTTTTACTGCACTAATTTTGTGGCTGACAGATCTGTTTATTTTACATGTGGGTTACTCTGGATGCCATGCTTCCATAATTAGTTTAATGTGGATCTCATTGAGGTAGCATCTCTTTATGCTCTCTGGCTAAAGAGAAGAATAAAAACAGGATCCTGGTAATTTGATTGAATTTAGAAACTGAATTCTTTCTCATTTGTTCTTCATAGCCATGTCAAATGCATTAAGTTTAGCTTCATGAAAAATATCACTGAAATATATTTGAAAAATGTCACTCTAAACTGACTGTATTTTAGAGAGAGAGAGACAGAAATAGAGAGAGAGAACACCTGAGCTACTTTTGACCTATCAGCTTACATTTTGTATTCTATCAGATGATTGAGCATCTTGTACTGTAGAGTACAGATTAACAAGATTTCTTGAATGACATTGTTGAAACAAGATTCATACTACATATGCTGTTGATGATTTAGAAACTATACATCTCTCTCCTTTATAGTTTTCCAGTGACAAAGTCACTTTAATGGCCCATGCATGATTGCCCATTTTTAGTTATAGGTGCAAGTCAGCCACAAATGTAGTACTCCAAATAGTGTCAAACCATATGTTGATATATGTATATGTAATACATATACATAGAAATTACAAACCAAAGACTTGAGAAAGCCTCCTTCCCCACCAGATTCACCTTCCAAGAGTTCTTCATGCTGGTGCATTTGCTGTTGGAGATTTCTTCACTTGGAAACTGTCCCGGAAACTTTACAACAAGGATGCAGCTCATTGGACCCATGTGTGCCTGATGTCATCCTGGTTCTTGGAGTACTGCGCCCCTCGAACTCTCACCTCATGCGTGGAAATGGTTTTGACATCTGTTGCCCTCTGGTTTTATCCATGGAAAAGTAAAAGAGGTAATTTGTGTGTTTATAGTTATATGAGAACGGATAGGAATATTTGTATGTTGTGTGTTAGTTTTATCAGTAATAATATAATTGTTTTTATTATTGCTTGCATTGACTCTTATACTGTTGACTTTATTATTATCATTGTTATTGTTAGTAATCATTATTGTAGTTATTGTTATTATCATCATTATTATTCTCATTATTATTATCATCATTATTATTCTCATTATTATTATCATCATTATTATTATTATTATTATCATCATTATTATTGTTATTATTATTAAAAGTAATAATAGTACTGTTAACATTGCTAGTATTATTACCATTATTATTCTTAGCAGGGAATATGATATCGCTTATTATTATAATATTTTTAAAAATGTAGTCTATTTTATATTTGAAGTTTAAAAATAGTAATTACAGATACGTTTGAAAAATATTGTAGATTAGTCACTATTCCACAGAAAGAACAATCATTTTCCTGAAAAGATAATCCCATTTACTTTTCAGAGAGTTGCAGCGTTAGTTACCTGTGGCTCGTTGGCATCTCCTGCATATTGCGACCGACATCTGCGGTCCTTTTTGTCCCTCTGTGTTTGCATCATGTGTGGGCCTCAAATAGTCGACTTTGGCTCACAGTCAAGTTCATAGCTATCGTGTGAGTTTGGTATAGCTGTATTTTAATAAAGTTTGTCTTGTGATATATATTATGTGAGTTTGGTATTGCCGTATTGTTTTGATAAGGATTGTCTTGTGATATGATTTATGTTGTTTTGATATACTGTGATATTGTATGAGAATTTTTGTAATTCTCAACTGTCCAGAGTACCTTTTTAATTTGTCTTTCATTCTTTCATGCCTTTAGTTTCTCATTTTATATATCTCTTTATTTTTGTTTATTGTTATTTATCATAGAGAAGTGTGTGTGTGTGTGTGTGTGTGTGTATATGTGTGCAATTTTACTTAACCTGTTTCAAAAGCTCTTTCAAAGTGACCGAGTTCTAACCCTTACACAAACCATCTTACCAACTTTCGTTTCCAGACTTGCTGTCTTGACCTTCTCAGTTGGCTTGGACTCCTGGTATTATGGACAGCTAGTGGTCGTCCCATGGCGCTTTGTCCACTTCAACATTGCATCCGGATTG
>NC_091590.1:6968380-6973380 GCF_042767895.1 Penaeus vannamei
GGGGGAGGGGGTGGGCGGGGTAAGGGGGGAGGGGGGAGGGGTGGTAGTGGCGGAGGGAGGAGGGGTGGTAGAGGTGGTGGGGGAGGGGGAGGGGGTGGTGGTAGTGGCGGTAGGGGGGCAGCGTGGTGGGAATGGGGGAGGTGGTATGGAAGGGAGGGGAGTGGAGGAGGGGGAAGGGGTAGGGGGTGGAGAAGAGAGGTAGAGGGAGAAGAGGTAGGGGAAGGGGGGAGAGGGGAGAAGAGGTAGGGCAGAGAGGTAGGGGGATAGCATGGAAGGAATGGAGGGGGTGTTATGGATGGGAGGGGGTAGGGGGAGTAGATGTAGGGAAGGAGAGAGATGGTAGGGGAGAAGAGGGGAGGAGAAGTAGGGAGATGGATGGGGGGTAAGGAGAAGAGGAAGGAGGGCAGGGGTGGTAGAGGAGGACAAGGTGGTAGGGGTTAAGTGGAAGGTGACATAGCGGAAAAGTGGAAGATAGAGAAGGAGAAGAGCCAGTAGGGAGAGAGGGGGAGGTGAAATCAGACAGAGAAGTACTAAAGAATAGACAGAAGGAAAACGAGAGAAAAGGAGAGAGAGACACGCATACATACACACAAAGACAGTGAGTGTTCGGCGATATCGAATAAAAAGATTTAAAAATATTAAGCTTCAGGAACTGATACATTCTGTAAGTGCCAACAAGAAATTAGACAAAAAAATACACTCACGTATTGATATCGTGAAAAACATAAACACTGTAAATGCCAACACGAACTTAAAAAAGAAATACACTCACGTATTAATATCGTGATAAAAACTAACATAAACTCGCATAACCACGAACCAAACGAAACATAACGAGAACAACACAAACCCAGCTACAAAATATCACAAGAATTACGATGCAAACAAACAAGCGAGTACAATATTTATCAACGTCGATCGAGCAATTTCCCGTGAATGAAAAGCCAACAGGGAAAGCCATAGCTACCTGTAAATGCATTATTGCTTCCTTTCTGCAATTGCATCTTTTCCTGACTTTTGCTGACATCCACTGCTCTGCTCGCCTTTGGGTAAACATACGCACACCCTTGTGAAGGCACGACGCGTGTGCAGGAAATGCAATCAGGGATGAACTGAGAGAGAGAGAGAAAGAGAAAGAGAGAGAGGGAGGGGGAAGAGGGAGGGGAGACGGGAAGGGAAGAGAGCAAGAGAGAGAGAGAGATAGAGATAGAGAGAGAGAGAGAGAGAGAGAGAGAGTGAGAGAGAGAGAGAGAGCGAGCGAGAGAGAAAGGGAAAGGAATATATAGAGAGAGAAAGAGAGAAAGGAATAGAGAGAGATAGAGAGAATAAAAGCGAGAAGGAGGGTGAGAAAGAGACAGAGAGAGAGAAAAAAAAGAAAGAAAGCGAGGAAAGTGGGGAGAAAGACAGAGAAAGGAGAGGGGGGGAGAACATGCTCAAGGGCTGGATGACACCTGTACACACACACACCAAACGTCGAGTCAAAAATAAAACAAAAGACGGACAACTGCGCACAAGAGAGTTGGTCGTTTTGAAAACCTTGTCCCTTTTCCTCAACTTTCCTGTTATTTGTGTTATTTGTAAGTGATGTTTTGACACCAAAGGACTATGGTAAGTACAGAGAGAGAGAGAGAGAGAGAGAGAGAGAGAGAGAGAGAGAGAGAGAGAGAGAGAGAGAGAGAGAGAGAGAGAGAGAGAGAGAGAGAGAGAGAGAGAGAGAAGGAGAAGGAGAATGATAATGTGTGAAAGAGAGAGAGAGCGAGAGAGGGAAGGGGGAGGGAGAATGAGTGTGTAAGAGGGAGAGAGAGAGAGAGAGAGAGAGAGAGAGAGAGAGAGAGAGAGAGAGAGAGAGAGAGAGAGAGAGAGAGAGAGAGAGAGAGAGAGAGAGAGAGAGAGAAAGAAGGGAGAGAGAGAGAGACAGAGAAAGAGACAGACAGACAGAGACAAACAAAGAGAGATCCAGACAAAGAACGAGAGAGAGAGATAGTGAGACAAACACACACAGAGAGCAAGAGAGAGAAGTAACTCCTGTGCAAATGTCAAGTTTGTGCAATGCAAGAAGACCTATATAGACCAAAAGCGCTGGGAGAGCATGTCACTTATTCGAAGTTCTCTTGATTAGATGTTTAAATTAAAATGATTTAATTAAATGATTCATATGTTTGTACCATTGATATTATTGGCTCTGATATCAATATTAGTTTTTCATTACTATTATGATTATTATTACCATAATAATAATAATTGTTATCATTATTATTATTAGCATTGTTATTGGTATTACTACTCTTATGATTGTTATTATTATTATTATTATCATTATTATTATTATCATTATTTTTATCATTATCATCTTTGCTATTATCATTATTATTATTACTACTATTATTGTTGAATAATTAATATATCAAAAATCAATATTGATATTACTATTACCATTATCATTATTATAGTCATTGTTATATTATCATTATCATCATATTTACTATCCTCATTATCATTACATATCATTATTACTATCATTCATGAAAACAATGATATGATGATAATAATAGTAATAATAATAATAATGGTAATATTACTTATACTTATAATAATTGGTAATAGTAATAATGATGATAATAACAGTAATAATGATGACGTGCCATTTTCATTATTAGTACTATCCTTTATTATTATTATTATCATTTTACTATTATTAATATTATAATTATCATCATCACCCCATCATCTTTGTTATTATAATTATTAATATCATATTTTATCATTATTATGATTATCATCAGTATTACTGATATTATTATCAGTATGACTATTAATACTACTACTACTACTACTACTACCGCGCTATTCGATGTGAATAAAATTATATCCATTAAAAAAATTCTTGGGTTTCGATACCTTTGCAGTGTACTGAGTGACACCAAAAGATAGTCCTTCTTCCTTCTTCTTCATCTCTTCTTTTTTTCTTCGTTGTTTGTTATTCAACCCATTTCTTCTTCTTCTTAAGACGCTTCCCAAAATGCAGGACACTATTTTGCTGTGCTTTTTCATCACACCTCCCCATTATTTACAATGAAGATATTAATATCTAAGATACTGATCCACGCAATCAAGATATCTATCTTAAATACACCGAAAATATGAGAAAGAAAATAAAACCCATCAATCTAGTAGCTTTTGCGCTGACCTCTCCTTTCAACAGCGTCACATAAATTAGCACACCAAGAGGCCTTCGCTTGTTCACATACGGCGGAAAATTTATCGTTCACATCTTCGTTCTTCCACTCTGGGATCGGTGCCAGAAGCCGAGTCGACATGGGGGGGGGATACGGACCACTGTGGCTCCGAAGGAGAGCCAAATGGAATTTCTTTCGGGGCTCAAATTGGCTTTCGTATTGGTAGATTTTACGGAGAGAAATAAAACTGAAATCTTGGTCATACAGGAATACAAATATGGACGACGGAGACAGAGAGATAGCAGCCCGGTGTTCGAACGGATCCGACGTCGCTTTCTCTCGGCGAACACAACGCCTTGGGTTAACGTTCAGAAGGAACGCTCTTCGTTGCTTACGGATTATATTACGGTGTTTACATTGTTTACGTTGTTTTCGAGGCATCTGCTCCCTCAAAGATCCAAAACGTTGAACATTTTACTTTAACGGCCGCCTTGTATATGGAGATTTTCTGTTTGTTTGTTTGATATTAATTCTAGCTTTTAGAGGAAGAGAGAAAGAGATAGATAGATAGAGAGAGGGAGAGAGAGAGAGAGAGAGAGAGAGAGCGAGAGAGAGCGAGAGAGAGAGAGAGAGAGAGAGAGAGAGAGAGAGAGAGAGAGAGAGAGAGAGAGAGAGCAAGAGAGAGAGAGAGAGAGAGAGAGAGCAATATAGAGCGAGAGCAACATAGAGCGAGAACAAGAAAGCGAGAGAGAGAGAGAGTGAGAGACAGCCAGCCAGGCAGACAGAGACAAGGACAGAAAGACAAAGAAATAACAGGAGAGAGACCCAACACATGCAATATTGGCATTTAATGTTATTCCCGCTATTCTCTCGAACGCAGGGTACAATAGCAACGGTGAAGAACTCGGCATAAATTTGGAGTCCCACTCGAGGCGCAGACACACCGATTTATTGGGGAAAGCAAGAGGACAAGTTGGCAATCAGTGCAATCCAGTCTCCTTCATGCAATCAAACTTCATTCAGAAATTGTTGTCTCACTTTTCTAGCCAATCGGAGCGGTTACCGATGTGTGTATTTTACGTTTTGTTTATTCTTTTTCTTTTTTATTCTTTACATCAACTTCGCATTGTTTTCGCTCTCCACGTGGCATATACTTTCACCCAAGGCGATCGTAAAGGTGAGAATTGCTGGTCTCGTATTAAAAATCAATCAATAAATGGGGGAATAAATGCAAATTTGAAGATATTACCCCTTTCGTGCAAAATGCCACGTGCAAATAAGTCAATGTTCCAGCTGCAAATAATACATGACGTCAGAACATTAGGACATCGCTTTTTTTTTTTCTTCTCAGAAATCGATTATTTTTCTGTATCATTTTTTTTTATTTGCAGATTTTTTTGTCAGGATTAAGTGTTTTTGGATTGTAGTGATGATGATGATAAGAATAATAATAACAATAACAACAACTACAATAATAATAATAATAATAATAATAATAATAATAATAATAATAATAATGATAATAACAATAACAATAATGACAACAAAGTGTTCTTGGATTGGTAGTGATGATAATGATAATAATAACAACAACAATAATAGTAATAAAAAAATAATAATGATAGTGATAATAATAATAATAATAATAATAATAACTGTAACAATAATGACAACAAAGTGTTTTTTGGTTTGGTAGTGATGATGGTTATAATAACGAAGATAATCATGTTGACAATCATATTAAGAATCAAGAATGATGATGATAATAATGGTAATGATGATAATAATGATAGTGATGGTGATGATAATGGTGTGATGATTATC
>NC_091590.1:6998380-7006329 GCF_042767895.1 Penaeus vannamei
TTTAACAAGCGTATGCGCACAGATGGTGAATCTGTGGGGCAGAAGGTAAGCTGTGGCGCTTTTCCATGTGGATGAGCTAGTGTGGGTAAGCCAGTGAAGTGTTTTTTCCTCCCCAAACCGTGTGGTGATGATGGTGATGAAGGCGACGCTGAGCATTATGGAGGAGGTGGAGAAGGAGTTGGAGTAAGAGAAGGAGGAGGAGGAGGAACGGGAGAAGATGAAGAGGAGGAGGAGGAAGAAGAGGAAGGCGGCTGTGCTTTGTGAGAGTCTCGTAAATGTGCCGAGCCGGTGTTTGTGTGAGCAGCCCCGCGGGTCCTCTGGCTGGCTGGCCGGCCATGGCTGCAGCTGCGTCGGTTGGGTTGTTTTGTGAGTGCTGAATATGGGGGCCGCACGAGTGTTTTCAGGAGCCTGCCTGCTTCAGGAGTGCGGTCCGGGCTACGTACACCACGTGGGTGCGCGGCGGACCGAGTGCGGGGGCGCGAGCGAGCGGTGGTGGTAGCGGCGGCGTCGGGCCAGGCAGCCCACGCTCGCCCACCACATGTCCAATGCCACAACTCTTCCAGATAATGTCAAAAAAACACTTATCCCACGATCAGACGTTTCCATCCACCAAATGATATAAAATAAGAGAAAAAAAAGACATAGTATATTTTTCTTAGCTTATATAAGACACTCACAAAACAGGGCCCCCCCCCCCCCAAGGAAATTCAAATTTTTAACCTCCCTTCCCCCCTTCAAAAGACACTTACTAGCATCACTCTTAGTCCTTTTGTTATAACCTTAACGTACTCGTAAGAAAACTCCCTTTGTCTCATACCGCTGTCTCCTTTGACGACTAACAAGACACTTCCGAGAAATCGTATTTAATCTCTATCTCACAAAATAAGCCACGTTTCCTCACCGGCTTCCAGCACAGCAACACCACAGGCCATATTAATACGAATAATAACATCCATGATAATAATAATAGTCATACCAGTAATAATATCCATATAAAAAAGAATACTCGCGGGCACGAATCGAATGTTAAATGAAAAAAACTCACAAGACACGAGTAATAAATTACTTTGAACTTAACACACGCCTTGAATCCATTGTATAAGACCAAGAAACACTCCTCTTTGGCCACTTCCTTTCCTTCCTATTCACGTGTGTAGTTTCATTAACGCTGTTCACAACATGTTACAGGTCGTTGTAATTTCTTTGTGTAATTTCTCTCCCAGCCAGTCACGAAATCACACGTCATTCATAGGTCTATTCCTCGGACTCCACACAAACACCGATATGTTCGTCTCATGTGCCTTTTACCAAACACTCCACCACAGAAGCCACGTGCACATGTACTGGTTACTTTTGTTAGTGTTTTGCCGAACATGTAGGTTCAGTCACGGCTTATATAGATACACCAATTTCAAGGTGATGGTAACGGGATTGTATATTGCTCTTATTATCACCGGGAATGGTTTCTCTCCCACAATAGGTAGTCCAGCCAACATTTAGATTTTTTTTCTTCTCATCGCATTATCTGCTCATGCTCACCCCCCCCCCCCCATCCTCCATGAACAGCTCATTCCCACTCGCATCATTCCAGGAACAGCTCACCATACCCATGCTCACGCAGAGGACAGCTATTTCCCTCACCCTATACAGAGATTATTCCCTCCTACTCCATCTCCCTTCGCCTCCCCCTCCTCCAATCAAGGGTGGGGGGTGGACGCTATCACTTCCATTCCCCCCTTTTTCCTTTTTTTCCCAGTCTCAGTCGTCCTGTTCCCCAGTTCTTGCTGTGTGGCTACTCTTCCCCTCACCGTCCTCTTCTTTTTTATTACTCCAGGCAACCTTCTAAGATTCTCTTAATTTTTTGGTGTATGGTTATCCCCCATTACCCTCACCCTGGGGTCGGGTTCTTCTCCCCCCATCCTTCTCCCAGTCGCAACTGGCTATAATCGCCCCCTTCCCTTCCCCCACCCAGAGTGACCTTCCCTCTCCCCTCTTCTCTCCCATCACAATCACACTTGCGTGTGACAGTGCCCAATGCTTTACGTCAGTCGTCCCTCTGTTCTTGCTTCCACTCTATCTGCCTCTTTCCTATATTTCTCTTCTTTCCCATTTGCCTCGACCTTCCTTTCCCGTTTCCCCTCTTCTGTCCTTTTGTTCCCCTCGTTCCTGGTTCCCTCGCCAGCGTGCGGGACGGCGGCGGGTGACGCGCGACTGGGGAGGGGGGGAGTGAGGGGAAGGACGGGGCTGAAGCTCTCCTCTCCGCACCAACTCCGTTACACGCATAGACTTTTGGCATAGATAATTGGCGCTGTAACGCAGGAAATGTGCGTCTATAAACGTTATGTTCCATTCTTTGAGCAACTCGTTATAGTATTGAAAAAAGAGAACCACCATCATAACTAGTTTTTTTGTTATACTTTGGAGCGCAGTTAGTTTTGCTGCTGTGCGTTTGTTGTCGAGATTTTGAGGACGGGATTTGTAATTAGTGATCATGGGGAGCGTTTCGTTCCTAAGCACCCCGGAAAAGCAGTAATTACCAAATATCAAAGATTAGAGTAACGTGGAAATCATACGGGAATGAGATCAATATTCGCCAAAATGAAATGTACTTCAGTATCCATTGTCCTTTCGAAGCATCCGCGACTGTAATTTCCTTTTAGAATAATATCCGTCATTTCAAGTTGTATAACGTCGCAGCGATCTGTTTCAAGTATCCCGAATCTGCCAGAATTTTAAATCTGTCCAGGGCTGGGGTCTCGGGGAGGGTATAGGGGGGGGGGGGGGTGATATCAGAGAGAAATTTTGAGCTGGGTTGGTGCGAAGACCAATACTTATTTAGGCCTTGGTTAAGATTCCGCGGGTGGGTTTGGCTAATGATTCCATTTGTCCCTTCAGATAGCGGGAGAAAAATAGTCCCCTTGCGGTATCACGTGGTTCAGTCGGGTTGGGCACGGGAAACCGGACGATTTGTCACCCCCCCTACGTCCGGTTTTTCATCCTTTAACATATTGCTGGTTCTGTAGTCTTACTACCTCCTCCATATCTAAAAACTTTATTCGGTTAACATGGTATCTTCGTCTGTGCCCCACATATGAGCATACGACGACCACCACAACCTCACTTTCCCCCTCACTCACCCCTTCCTCCCTCCCTCTCACCCCTCCCTCTCTCTGACCCCCACTTACCCCCACTCACTCACCCCTTCCTCACTCTCACCCCCACTTACCCCCACTCACTCACCCCTCCCTCACTCTCACCCCCACTTACCCCCAATCACTCACCCCTCCCTCACTCTGATCCCCACTTACCCCCACTCACTCACCCCTCCCTCACTCTCACCCCCACTTACCCCCACTCACTCACCCCTCCCTCACTCTCACCCCCACTCACTCACCTCTCCCTCACTCTCACCCCTCCCTCACTCTCACCCCCACTCACTCACCCCTCCCTCACTCTCACCCCCACTCACTCACCCCTCCCTCACTCTCACCCCCACTCACTCTCCCCCCCTCACTCTCACCCCCCTCACTCTCACCCCCACTCACCCCTCCGTCTCTAACACCTTATCACTGCCATCATTCACCATGTAGGTAGGGCGGAAGGACACTTAGCTGGGAGCGCCGTAGAGAGTCAGTCCTTAGCTACATTACTAGTCCCTCCCCTAAAAGCCCGTGACCCTGGCGGACTTCTCGGGGGCATAGACCGGACACCCACACTAGCTTACACCACAACTAAGACGTTTATTTTCCTACCTCCCTTCCCTTAAATTCTCTTCTCGTTCTCTTGCTTTCTCACTCTCCCTCTTTTTTGTATTATTATTATTGTTATTATCATTATTATTATGATTATGATTACAGTCTTTTATATAATCTTAGATTTTGTACATGTTAAAATGCAGATTGTACCCACCACCACTACCTCACCAGATGAACACCTTGTGTATTTTAATGACCCTCTCCTGTAGCCTAAACCTGTGTACCCCGGCCTGAACCACACCCATCTACACCTTCCCTCTCCGTGTCCCGTGTTTGTGTAACCTTCCCCTCCCCACCCCCACCCCTCCCAATCGTACTTCACACAACCACTTCCACTTCAGGTGAACTTCACTCGCTTTCGTGACGGAATTCTGGCCTGATTAAGTTGACGTTCTCCCCCTTTTATTTAAAAAAATGATGTTGGGAAGTAGCCCTGGAAGGTCGTCTTAGCAGGTAGCCTAAAATGCTCCTGCTATAACGGCTTGTCGCCATCTCTTTGCTCTTGGCCAGAACACCGTCCCTTCATTACAAAAATCCAGTCACAACAGATACTAGCAAGCACAAATTCTGAAGATTTTTTTGTCCAAATCTGTCAATAGAGAATTTTTGTTCTTCACTCCCCAGTCCCTCTTTGTCGGAACACGATTAGTACCGTCTCATAATCCCCACCCCCAACCCTCCCCCTATTTCCTATTACCTCCCTTACCCCAACCCCTTTGTGGTATCCCTCTATGGGCCCCTCCAGTCTACCCTCCCCCACGTCCCCACCCCCTACTCCCCCCCCCTAACACGTTACCCGCTTGTTCCCCCCGACACCAGAGTTGTCAGGCACCGGGAAGGTAGGTGATCATTCTGATGTTGTTTTCTTGAGTGTTGTTCCTCATTAGCTAGGGCGATTTGAGGGGGAGGGGGGGGTCTGGCGGAGGAGGAGGAGGAGGGGTTGCTTGTTCATTCTCTTGCCCTCCCCCACTCTCTCCTCCTCCTTCCTCCTCCCAGGCCTTACCTGCCCATTCCACACTTTTCCCTTCCCATACCTCCTTAAAATGCATTCTCCCGCCCGGCGTACATGCCACTCTGCATCCCTTCTTATCTAGTAGTGCTCTCTTTCTCCTTCCCCGTACTCCCACCCCTTGGTCTCCCGTTCTCCCTCCCCATACTCCCAACCCTTCCTCTCCCTTTCTTCCTCCCCTCCTCCGTCTCCTTCCCTCCATCTCTCCCTCTCCCTACCCCGTCCTCCGACTCCTTCCCCACCTTTCCCTCTCCCTACACCTTCCCCCACTTTCCCCTCTTCTTGTCCTCTTTCCCCTACCCCTACCTCTCCCTGTCCCCTTTACACTTCCTATCCCCTTCCCTTTCCACTTCCCATCTCCCCTCCCTCCTCCCTTTCGCGATCTCTTATCTCCCTTCCCCGTTTTCACCTCCCCCCTCCCCCTCTAATTTCAGGGCAGGAGTAGCTCCCTTTTGCCAGCGCAATAGAATGATTTGAATATAAAGTTATGGTAGACTTTGCCCCCCTTTAAAAGCCAGAGATTTGCATTTGATTTCCCCTCTATTGTGACTAGCATCTTGATACAAGCAATTTTAGCTGCTGGTAAGTAAGTACTGAGTAAATCGGTGTGCATGACGCTTTTGACAGCTGTGTTGCCCTCCCGTTTGGTCTTGGCAGGTATTTTGCCCTCCCTTCCCTTGACAGGTGTCTTGCCCCCCTCCCCTAGACAATGTGTACAAATGATCTTGAAGGAAGGAGAATGTCCTTTGTTATTCTAATAGCAGTGAGCTGTACGGAGAATGTCTCCTTAACCACCCCTGTAGTTATTTTCTTTTTCACCTACAGGGCAAAATGAGTGATTTACAAGATTTGTTTTATGCTTAAAAAGCCCCCCGTGACAGATAGTGAGGGTTAGCTGCGAAGTGTATGTTTGAACAAAGGTGACACGTTTGCGTCAGTTCAGCCCGAGGGTTGTGAATAGGGTAAACATCCGGGGAAAGGAGGGGGGGAGGGGTTGGAGGGGGGATTGATTGGGGAAGGCGGAGGGGAAAGGTCTGGTGACGAGTGCATGCACCTGGGGATTGTGAATAGGGTAGCAAGTGTTTATAGTATGTTAGATCTTAGCATTTCTTTCGCCCTATCGCCCCCTCACCCGTTTTTGTGATAACCTCTCTGGTGCTAGGCAAAGTGGTGAAAGCGTTGCGCAACCAAGAGCAGATTTTGTTAGGGGTGGAGTTGGGGGTGGTGGAGCCGTGTTATGTTACATCTAATTGTAATGCAGTCATCACGCAAGGCTGTACGACCCCTCCTAGTTCGTACTCCCTTCAAGAGGAGGAAAGAGAGGTCTTTTCCTCTTTTTTTTTTAGGAGGGTTGTATCGAATGCGAATAGGTTTTAGCTGGATTTTACGTTATCCATTGTATTTTGTCTGGGGGATTGAGTTTCACATTTAATGCGATGTAAGCATCACCAGTATTTGGATCAAGTTCTTTTCAGCTAAAATAAACCCTCCTATACATATTTCAAGTAAAGAAAAAACGGCCTTTTTCCCCTTCCGACGTATTCCGTGGCACTGCAGATTGATAACTTTGAACTTGGCCCGGCACTGCCACAGACTTCACTCAAGAATTCGGCTAATCGGGGCACGAGTGCAGTTGTGAACGGGAAACTCGGCTCCTCGTGGGGCCGAAAGTGCGTTTGTTTCCTTGTTGGCGAAACGTGGCGGAAGTTTCTCCATTTTAACGTTTTTGTTTTCGGTGGGCGGGTGCATTTTGGGGAAGGGGACGGGGTTGGGGGGGGGGGCTTTTGTTGTAGTTCATATTTGGCGAAACATGAAAGATGGAGTGTGCATGCCCCCCCCCCCCCCTCTCTCTCTCTCTCTCTCTCTCTCTCTCTCTCTCTCTCTCTCTCTCTCTCTCTCTCTCTCTCTCTCTCTCTCTCTCTCTCTCTCTCTCTCTCTCTCTCTCTCACGTTTCATTTGTTTGCCTTTGCAATGTAATGGTTGAATTCCTTATCGTTACGTGTTTGGCTACGTGTGTTTGTTATCTTTACGATACTGTAAATCAGGAGTAGGAAGGGGAGCAGGGATCGAGATATGCGGCAGGGCAGGGGAGGGGGGGGAGTTAGCATACCCAGCATGCCCCACCAAGCCCATTATACCCCGGTTGTGTTTACAGCCTCGAAACGTAGTAATACCCTTTGCGTGCGCGTTCCGGAGCGTGCTTGCGTGGAGTGAACGGAGGGAGGGGAGGGGAGGTGGGGGGGGGGTCGTGAGAGAGGAAATGTAGATAAATAGAATTCGATAATTACCGCCAAACCAGTCGTATCTTTGCGTGTGGTCGTCAGGTAGGTCGTTTCATGACGTTTCATTTTTCTTTTCTTTTTTGACATGGTGGAGAAAAAAGGGCAATTTTAACGGACTTGTTAAGGTTTTGGTGTAATTCTGAAATGTTCATTTTTCCCATTTCTGTCTTGATTGTGGGTTTATTTTATTTTATTTTCAATTGTTTATACTTTTTAAAATCTGAGCTTTATTTCCTCCTGCGATAAATGTCACAACGTTTAGATTTTTTCCCGCTGTTAAGCCGATATCAGGGATGATAGATGTGTAATCAATCAAGGGATTTTCTAGCGTCTGGTTTCGTTTCGCGTTGTGGGAGGCCTTTTTTGTTGTTGGATGGTTTTGACCTTTAATAAAGTTTATAGTTGATGAGTTCTTATTTACGAGGGAAAGGTGAAGAATCACGGGATGCGTGCGTGTGTATCTTTCTTATTTTATATAATTTTTACTCATTATAATTAATAATTATTATTAATAATTACCCCTCGTTTCTTCCTCAACCCCCGCCCCCCACTCTCTCTCTCTCTCCCTCCCACTCTCTCCTTTCTGCTGTGCCGTGTATCTCAACCCTCTATCAGTCTTTACCTTTCTGCCATTCATCCTCTCTTACCTCCTTCCTACGCCCATATACAAGCACGCCCACGCCCATCAACCAGACCTTCAGCAGAGTTTTTTTTTATCGCTATCCTCCTCCTCCTTCCTCCCTCCTCCCTCCCTCCCTCCTCCTCCTCCTCCCTCCCTCCCTCCCTCCCTCCCTCCCTCCCTCCCTCCCTCCTCCCTCCTCCTCCTCCTCCTCCTCCTCCTCCTCCCCCTCCTCCCTCCTCTCCTCTTGTTCATCCCTTTTTCCCCTTTCCCCCTTTGTCCTT
>NC_091590.1:7006829-7021829 GCF_042767895.1 Penaeus vannamei
ACCGCCTCTGTTTTTTAGTTTTCGCTAATGCATGCGAACCTTGACAATGTCAGGTCAAGTGATTGCACCTGGCTGTTCAGCGTAAATTCATGTACAGGTGATAAGGTAGCCAGTGCTGAGAGAGTAATACAACAGCTGATATTTGGTGTTTATCAGGAGCTGTGTAGGCGTGTGTTGTGCGTGGTGCACTCTCTCTCTCTCTTCTCTCTTCTCTCTCTCTCTCTCTCTCTCTTTCTCTCTCTCTCTCTCTCTCTCTCTCTCTCTCTCTCTCTCTCTCTCTCTCTCTCTCTCTCTCTCTCTCTCTCTCTCTCTCTCTCTCTCTCTCTCTCTCTCTCTCTCTCTCTCTCTCTCTCTCTCTCTCTCTCTCTCTCTCTCTCTCATATTTCATCATTGGTTTAGAATATATGGTATCCAATCTAGAGAATGTCAGTGTTCTACATGCATTCATTTATTCAATGGTCATTGAAATTTTAGTAAATAAATGAAATTAAGAACTATATGCGTTAGGAAAGTATTTACAGTACTCTTATTACTTGTGCATCTTTTTTCATTTCAAACAGATAATTATGGTTTATATGTAAATGATAATTTTTTGACATCTCTATTTAATAACCTACATATGGTTGCAGGAGTCTTATAGTGGCTGCATCGTTATGGGTTCCAAACATTTTAGCCGTGGGATATCTTGGTCTGTTCCACCAAAGAGGACCCCTGGACACCATGACTATTATAGAACAGGAGTTAGACACTGTAAAGGAACCAAATGTGCTATTCCTCATGCCCTGTCATTCCACACCATACTATGGGTAAGTGTTTTGGGTAATAAAGAAAATGGGGAAAGCTTCAGAGTATTGCTGAGGATTATTTTCTTGGTCATTGTTCTGGGTTATTGTATAGGCTGATAAAGACTTGTTAACAATATTTTAAGTATATCCAAAGATATGGCAGGCTACACTATAGCATGAGTATTTTCTCAGTCTTTCCTATTCTTTGATTTTGGTCAGGGGTGAATTGACAGGATTTGGAGGGTGTTGATAGAGGATGTGACAGTAACAAAAACAATTAGCAATATTGTGTTATTTGTGTCATTTGTTACTATGTCTGCAGTATTCAGTTTTCTGTAATGCCCTGTGCCACCAATCACAGCAGGCAGGAATAGAATTCTGAGCATGGGAATAGTGTCCCCCATGGATCTGGCATACTTCTAGCCAAGGCTCATAGTTGGTACATTTCTTCCTTGTTTATTGATGGAAATAAATCAAGAGCTCCTTCCTAAATGTCCACTGAGTCTAATCTTCCTCCAAGAGCTTTGTGCACTGATGACAAGACATTCCTATCACCCTGCCCCTCAGCCAAATTTTTTCATGATGTGATTGTCATGTCATCCAAAGATAGTGGGTTGATTGTGCATAATTTTTGTTTTGTACAAGTAAAAAGAACTATTTCTTTTACTTCAAATAATTTAATAGATGTTTTTATTTGACATATATTTTTTATCAAATCTAAAGAATATTTATAGGAAACCCTTTATGGTACCCCAGGGACCTCACATGTCTAGTTATGCCACTGTCGTCAATTGTATTGATGTAAGCTAGCACTCATTAATAGTTGCTTCCTGAATTAATCTGGCTACATGGCCTGTTCAGTGCTGTTGGGTGTGGACAAGAATAGATTCATTACTGAAAAACCTTGCACAAACTAGAATATATTTGTTTGCAATATAGTATTGCCATTTAACCCATTGGATCACGTTGCATCACGGAAATCACAGTGCTGAAAATACGGGCAGTGAGTTACTTCAGTAGCCAACTTCCTGAGCATGTGATACGAAGGCCAGGCACATATGAACACCCATGAGCAGTGACAAGACTCTGTGCCTCCCCTTTGCGAAGCTATTTTGTGTAAACTTTTTTAGCCTTTTTGACAATTTTCAATGTCCATATTTGTCTTTTGATTTTAATTGCTTATTCTCCTTGCACAGACTCCATACCATCTATGTAATAAATAACTCATAATTTTAAATTTTTCGTAATACAGCCTGTGCCGCCAGTCACAGGGGCCAGGAATCCTGTGCGCAGCATGGAAATGGCGTCCTCCCATTGTTCTTTTGGTCATGGCTTATGCATGTTACATTTAACATTTGTTTATCAATGGGAATAATGCTAAAAACCCCTTCTATGTGCCAAATGAGTTAAATCACCCGCCAAGAGGTGTGTTCACTTGTGACGAGTCTTTTCTCTTTTCTGTCACCCTGGCCTTCTCTCGTGACAGCAAGTTCGCATCACATGGCCGTCATTCATTTTACCCGATGACAGCATTTTCATATCACTCAGCCCTCGACCCAGATTTTTCCATGATGGGACCAGATCATCCAGATCCTAAAGGTTAATGCCACATTCTACAGATATCAGTACGGAATGTTGCATTCTAGGGGTATGTGTTGATTCTTACACAGAATACAGATTTGTAGACTGTACAGCAGAATAGTGATACTACAGCTTTTTAATCTTAGTTGATAAGGAAGTGAGTAATTCTCCCACACTCTCTTGTAAAGGCTGATGGAGCTACTAACTTTGGACAGATGTTTGACAAGGTTTTTGTTGATGATAATGTCTTTGGGGACCACACTACTAAGACAGATGAGATGCTTCACTGCATTAAGTGTGTTGTCAGCAATGCTATTGGCCTATTTGTATTGGCCTGTACTTTATTCATGGAGGAGGCATTATCTGTATCGTCTTGAGGCTAATGGTAAGGCCATATGCCATGGCTGCCTCTGCAGAACCATTTACCATGTGCTCTATGGCTTCTGTTTTTCTCATGATTGTAAATCCACACTAGTTTTGCTACTCTCAACTGCAGGAAAGAATAATATGTTCAGATTAGTATGTGCTGTTATCTCTCCTGCCATTGAATGATTCCCTATTAGTAACTTTTCACCAGTGTTTTTATACAAAGAAAGGAGGATTAAATCTCTTGAAATACTGTGAAATATTGCTCCTCTCCCAAAAGCAGGTAAACAAGCAGTTGATGCTGTGCCAAATGCTGGAAGAATTTAGCTAGGATGCCATGAGTTAAAAGAAAAAAAAATCTGGTAAATTCTTTGTCATAATCCACCGACCAAGGTTGCTTTGTGACACTTGTTTCTATTGAAAATGGTCTTCTAGTCCTCATCATTTATGTCTCAGTGACTGTAATAGATTCTTAGTCTTATGGATAAGATATGATATGACTCCATGCATAGTAGTTATATACAGAAAATATCTCTAGGTATGAAAATAAAATCATATGTCCAAAAAAATATATAATTATAATAAAAGCATTTGTCATCAATAATGATTGTTACTGATAATGATATTTCTGTATTTTTTCCAGCCACTTGCATAGAAATATATCAATGAGATTCTTGACCTGTGAACCAAATCTGAAACATCAGGAGAATTATGTTGATGAAGCAGACATCTTTGAAAGGAACCCCATGTCTTGGCTGCAACAAGAGTACAACAGTATTCCTACAGAAGATTCTACTATCAGTGAGCAAAAATTGCATGAAGGGAAAAGGAACTCATTTGGCAAGAGTTTACCTTCACATGTGGTCTTATTTGACGTTTTAGTTGACAAGGTTTATGATTTTCTCAGCAGAAATGGCTTTCGGAAATGCCATGAGATATTTCATGCCCATGTTGAAGATGGGAGACGAGGGAGGTTTATCCATATCTACTGCAGAGTGTAAGTGAAGGAATTCAATACTTAATTTATCTATTCATTCAAAATATAGATATATATGTGCTTTATATATCTACACACATATATATATATATATATATATATATATATATATATATATATATATATATATATATATATATATATATATATATATATATATATATATAACATGCACACATACACCCATGCACTCACACACCCAAATGCACCCACACAAACACGTACATCCATACATACACATTTATTTTGTCTGTCTGTCCAACTATGTATCAATCTATCTGAATGTAAAAGGGTATATTCACTGGCAGATTTAGAAAATTTTACTTAGGTACACAGGGTTTTTTATTAATTGGGGTACCCAGAATTTAATAATATTTTATATTGTTTTTTTAGGACATGTTTCTATTTGTTTTAGTAATTTAAGCATCTTATAGATACATGTGAGATTTGTTCTTTATAACTGCAGTTTTAAGGGGTAGCAGTGGGCAGTTGCTGGAGGGGTAGGGACTGCTCTGCATTTTTCCCTGTAGATGTGTCACAATATATATAAGAACATGCACACACAAAGAGATGATATAGACACTGTATAGGTAAAGCTATACATATTTTTTCTACATCTTATATTTGCTCAAATTGATAATTGTGTAAAACGAAAGAATAAATGTGATTATTATCATACTTCTTTAAGTATTCTGTTTAGATAAGCAAAATATATCGACTATCACTTTTTCAGAGCTATAATATGCAATGATATTATAATCACATTTATTTCAAACTTGATATCTCATGTTTGAAATGTGATATTAGTGCCTGTTGTTAACAAGTCATTCCATTACCAAAGTGATCTTAATTCAAAATGCAGGCATTTCAGGATTTTTTTTTAAGTAACCAGGACTTTTGACTTTGACTTTGACAAGTTTATTGAGACAAAAGGTTACATCTCAAAAGGATGTGGTAATGTAGGTTATCCTCACCCTTATCTTGATAAGTCCCTGTGTGGGCTCACATTTCTCATACAAAAGTTAGGTGCATTACCAAATAATAACATAAAATACAAAAATAAAAATATTGAGAGTCATGGTCTATAAAAGAGAAAGTTCATGCACACACTCACTGATGAGCTGTGAGGTACCGTAGGCGACCCGTGTGTGCAGCTGTTATTTGCGAAGGACAGGCACTCAGGTCATCCCCAGTCAGGTCACCTGTTCTTTGTCGTACATATTTTGTGAAATCCGCTGTCTGAAGTCTAGACAAAAATGCTATAAGACTCCACTATGTATTACCTTGCCTTTCCATTCTTCCAGCATATCATTAAGCTTTGTGAAGTTTTGTTCAATTTCCCATCGATCCAAGAGGTTTTCTTTTTCGTGATCATTGTACTCCACACTTGCTGTTATTTTTCTTTCCTTCCTTTTAATAACTATCTCACTTTCTGAATCTTGCTCCTTTGCAGAAGTACATGTTTGTTTCGTTTCTGTGTCTTTAGTTGGAGTTTCTTTCGTTGCCTCATCCCCCTCTTTCTGTTTTTCCGTTTCTTCGCTGGGAACTTGGGCCAGTTTCCTTTCGATAGCGTCCATTCTCTGCATCAGCGTCTGGAACATCCTGGTAATTACGGATATTTCCTTAGAAATATCCGCACCACTACTCCGTGGCACTTCCTTCACTTCCTGAACATGTCTGTCCTGCCTGTCATCACAAGCCATTGGCAACGGCACCACCAGCGGTGGGCCCTGCACCCAGGCATTAGGGACTGCAGCTGTCTCCTCCCTCGGCACCTCTGGCTGCGTGGTGACCGGCCTTTTTCCATTTTCTTCTTCCTTGGGGACCGTCGAAGCAATCTTGATTTGTGGTCTCACCCTGCATGCAGGAGACCCGGCATTGTGGCGGCCTCCACAGTTGCAGCAGCAAGGCGTAACCCTTTCTCCCTTTTCAATCTTGGCCCGGCAGACCCTTGAGTCATGTGTCCTGCCACAGAACCTGCATCGAGCATCCTGATGACAGGCCCACGACTTGTGTCCCCACCTGCAGCACTTGAGGCACATGACTGGCGGCTCCACATACGGTGCCACCCTCCTGTACCCCGCTCCAGAGATAAATACCTTCTCTGGCACTTCCCCCTTCACAAGGGCCACGAGCTGACTCCGCCCCTCGCCCCTGGACGTGTGCCTCCTTACCCACACAAATCTATCGTCGTCCAGAAGGAAGTCTGGGTCTAATATCGTGGGATATCGGAAAATTATCACCTTGGTGAACCTTTCCCCAGCCTTTGGGACAGTCATCACTGTCCCCTTGTATCCCTGAGTCGTCAGCGTCTGCACCGCCTGGCCTGCCCGCACCGTGAGATACGGCCTTCCTCTTCCTTCCTTCATCACTGGCTCAAAATCAGCATGATCCCGGCCCAGTTGCATGGCCCACCTTAATTTTTCTAAGAAGCTCATGGTGCAGTCCTGTGGAAATAGCAGTCTTTTCCTGTCGTTCACACCGGCAACATTCTGGTCTGCTGCTTCGTTTCCGTCGTTCTTCTTCCTCTTTTCCTGCTCGCATCCATTCTCATCACTCATGTCTATGCTTCCATCACTTCTTACCCTCTTATGGGATCCACTTCCACTAGCAACACTAGCCATGCTGATACCTTGGTAGGAGGTGGCCCGCTCCCTGTCCGAGGTCAGATAGGGGCGGGTAAACACAGGATTCAGGGACCTCACGTCTGAGGACTGTACTGTTAACACATCCTAGTCCTACGAGAGATACACCACGACTGAAGTAACCAGGAGATATGGAATAAGAGACAGTATAGACAGTTTTAACTTAATGATGCTGAGGTGACATGATATACATTCTGTGTGTACTGTGGTTTTAGTTTATTAATTTTGTTTACACTTGAATGGCTTCACAAGTCCTTATTCACCATGGAGTCAATTATTAGTCCAACATATGCCACCTGTTTTCCCTTCTCCTTGGTATTTGGAAAGATTTCTTTTTTCTTTTTTATTGCTGATAGTATGATAATCATGATGTCAATGATCATAACAGTATGGATTTTATTAGTGTTAGGAAAAAAAAATCAAGGAATGGAGAAATCAGGTGAGGTCACATAGGGTGTGGGGAATAATACCTGAATAATTAGATTACTAATGACCTTAGCCTAGAAGAAGGCAATGGTGAAGCATGTCCCCCATGTGCTGTATTGTGCAATCTCTAGAAAGTAGTGATTGATCACAGCCATGGCCAGGTCTAATAAAAAATCTACCTGCTCAGTTCAATGGTCCAAGTACCTGTGAAAAGCATGGCTATTTACAGTAGCCAGATCATATAAATAGAAAAAAATATATTTATACCACTTCAGTACCGTCACTGTACTGAATGACATATTGAGATTTATGACCTGGGGACCTCCTTAAACTGTAACATTGCCATGGCTGATGTGTGGATGGTACTAAGCAGGTACGAAGACAGGTTCTCTCTTCGTACCTCCACACAACTTTGTTGTGATAGCCCCTCTCGTTTGTAAAGAGATGCTGCCAACTCTCAGTTTCACAATTGCCATGTATGACATTTCAATCCAACAGGCCTTGATGAGGCTGACTAGAGAAGGTGGAAGAGTGTAATCATCACTCAATCCTTCATACGATGAAACATTGAGCTCGGGTAGGATTCTCCATGCTCAATGATATCTCACCCCTTGAATATTCCTGAAAGGAACACTGTAACATGAGGTCAGCTGTTCAAAGTGTGGAAGTAGTAGCAGAAATTAGAGTAGTTAGAGTAGGTGAGGTTAATGGACAACCAAGTTATATGAGGATACCTCGCACAACAGTCATCGTGATATAATATCTGCACAACATTGAATCACCCCCATCATACAAGTTTGCAACCTTCCTTCCAAGTCATACTGTCCATACAACATAGAAACCATGCACTGGGGTTGTAGGTGGTGAAGGAAAGCTGTGCTAAGATTTAAACTAGGCCTCATTCTATGTGCGGCGAGACAAGAAGAATGACAACGAGGTTTTTCTCTCTCAACTTATTCCAAAATAGTCCTTCACTCTGCTCCCCCATCATCTTCACAAGATGTTCCTGCATCTCCCCCAGTATCACTTCCCTATATCTTAAACCATCTTACATCTTCTTCCCCCAGTCAAATTCGTTTTCCAGTCTAAATCCAGATACTCCAATCTCTACAACTTCCCCAATACCTACCCCTCCTCCTCACTTTATTTGTCGCACCAGGCAACCTAAACTCCACTCCACCCTCTCCTTCTACATCCTCTTCTAGACCTTCCTCTTGTACTGCTTCTCAGATATCTATCTCCTCACTCATTGGCTCTACCCCCTTAACCTTTCCCATTTTACTAATTCCTGCTCTACATCATTTACTTCCCTCTTTTCCCTTTTCGTTACCATACTTTCCTATAACACCCTCTAATCTTTGACATCTAACATCCCACCTCCCCTAGATTCTTTTCACCATTTCTAGTTAGAGGAAGGCATATTTCCACAGCCATCTTTTATATCAAGCCCGAAGGAACTTTCTTGGCTAGCTGTCAAGTGGGAGACTTGGTTCATCTTGATTTCCTGACAATAGACTTTATCAGTTTGCTCAAGCCGTGACTATTTTGGTGGTCCCATGAGCCTCCGTCACCCAGGGCCCGGATTCACTAACGCACCTACGATGGTAAAATCGCTGGTAACTATAGTTACCATGGTAAACAGACCACGGTGGTATTCACTAACAACTTTTCATTGGAGTTACCATGGTAAATTTTACCAGTGGTCAGAGCACTGGTAACTTCTGGGAAGACAATGTCATCACGTGTTATCTCGTCAAAAAATCAATATCTATGGAAAGTTTTGGGTTTGTTTTTACACCTGATGTAACTAATATAATGGCAAACAGATATCACAATGCGGACATAGTGAAGAAATGAAAATTTCACATGAAACTAGCAAGAATAAAATCCACACAAATTCTCATAAACTTTATAGGCCTACACACAGTGAAGAAATGCAAATTTCACATGAAACTAGCAAGAATAAAATCCACACAAATTCTCATAAACTTATAGGCCTACATTATACTAGAATGCATGGAACCGATAAATAAGTGTACTTTAAACAAAAAAATCTCTGACATAATTATTACAAATGCTATAGAAAAAAACTACCTAGCTGATATATAAACTGGCAATGATGAAAAATATTTAAATAAAAAGCTGTTTGGACTGTCTCTTTGGTTTGAGTTAACAATAATTTATTAATATAACAGTGTTTGTATTGGTTCCTATCTATACAGTAAATATATATCCAGCATGATGGATGCAATCAAATAAATATATTCTTTTTTCTACATGTGCTTAAATAGTGTTTTAGCTCTGACGATTATTTAAACAATCTCGCTGTGTCTAGTTCCATTTACATGTTACGTGATTGGCCGAAGGAAACCAAAAGATTATGTATGACGCTCGCTGATTGGTGGAATTGCTTTACTAGAGCCCTCTGTTGGCTACCATTAGAATGAGTCGATTTACGATTGTAACTCAGCATATCCAAATTACCATTTCTTCGTGAATACCACTTTACCATGACTGGTAAACGCAATGGTAAATGACCGCTGGTAATTGCCTTACGATCGTATGTTCGTGAATCCGGCCCCAGAATTGTTTCCAGAGGAGCTTGATTTGCAAAAGCATATATGTTTGTCTATCCAGAGGTAGCAGTCTCAGATTGTGCTAGTAACAGGGGCTATGCCAGTCTCACAATGCATATGTGGGGTGAACCATGTCAAGACTCATATCAGAGATCCAAACTTCTCTATAATTTATGGTTTGCTTGTGCTAAAAAGATATTCATGTATAAATCTTTCCTGTAGCTGATATTCAGCAGTAAGATCACCCTTTGCATGCGTTATAGTAATGTATATATTTATTTATATGACTTGTGTATCACCCTCTGTGTGTGTGTGTGTGTGTGTGTGTCTGTCTGTCTGTCTGGCTGTCTGTGAGTGTGTGAGTGTGCGGGGGAGGGAAGCATGTTGCTGCAGTCAACGAATAGGACATACATGACCGCTCATGACTTCCCAATTCCTTGAATGTTTAGGAAAAGTATGCCTTTCATTGTTAATGATATTGATTAAAAGCTATTAGTATTTTTGTTATTATGATTAGTGTAATGTTATTACTATTAGCAGTCACAAGTAAAAGATAAGCTTGGTGACTAAATGCTTGTGGAGCCATTTTTGTGTAAGCAGAATTCATAGGCTAAAATCACAGTGGATATGACATGTATATCATATGCCATTCAATTCCTTTCTTGTATTCTTTAAATTGTTGAAGTTTCATTCTACAAATTAAACATTTATACGGAGTATTATGCAGTCCCTACAGATATTTTCCTGACACTATCTTATGTCATTATTATTATGTACATATATAAGACATATATGACAGTTTTGTCTTCTTATATGTAATCTTACTTTTCTAATAAAATTGTTAGATATATTAAGTGTTTTATTTGTTGATATTAACTATCTGTTATTTATGCTAATTATTACAGTTCTTGTTTGTATATTATTATTATCATTGTTATGATTATTATTATTTAACTGTATCATTATTATTATCATTCTTGTCTGTTATGATATTAATATGATTATATTTCTTTGTTTCATTTAATATTAAATTTGTTATTATTATTATTTTATTGGATATTCTATCAGGACATACATAATTTTGAAACAAAAGATCTTGCTACCTGAGTTTAGGTGATAATCCTAATGGTCCAATTTTCAAGCTCGCTCTCGCTCGCTCGCTCGCTCTCTCTCTCTCTCTCTCTCTCTCTCTCTCTCTCTCTCTCTCTCTCTCTCTCTCTCTCTCTCTCTATATATATATATATATATATATATATATATATATATATATATATATATATATATATATATACATATATATACATATACATATACATATATATATATATATATATATATATATATATATATATATATATATATATATATATATATATATATATATATACATATACATATACCTATACCTATACCTATACCTATACCTATACCTATACCTATACCTATACCTATACCTATACCTATACCTATACCTATAATTATACATACATACATACATACATACATACATACATACATACATACATACATACATACATATATATATATATATATATATATATATATATATATATATATATATATATTTATATATATTTACAAAACTATCATATAATCATTAGGTATGGAAGTGTTTCACTGTCTTTTGTGACTCCAATCACACACATAACTATTAGCCCAAAGATTTTATGAATATACAACATTACTAGATGAGGCCTGTAATAGTATGATTAATGCCTGTACAAAAGAAAGGCATTTTAAGTAATAAACAAAGCATTTAAAGCATATCCTTCTGAAATAAGAATTATCATATATGAACTTTGCAGCCTAGGTATTATGGTAATTTTCTTCATTCCTGGCTCAGAAATGGAGTGTTCAATTTGAATATGCTGTTCAAGTTGCAACCAACTTCTAAATTAAAGTTTTGATGTCAAAGAGAGCAGAAACCCTGCATAACATAGATAAGTAGTAGCAAATGGCAGTGGTACTTCCATATCACAGCAATCCAGACACA
Organism: Penaeus vannamei; assembly: GCF_042767895.1. NCBI lineage: Eukaryota > Metazoa > Arthropoda > Malacostraca > Decapoda > Penaeidae > Penaeus > Penaeus vannamei. The sequence continues at coordinate 7,018,220 of NC_091590.1, forward strand.
GTGATTATTGCTGAAAGCTGAAACAGAGTTTTCATATTTATACACATGTGACTATGAGTTAATACTTGTGCCATACCAAAATTGTGGTTACTGCAATAAAGCTATAAAATAATATGGATATAAAAATATTTCATATAGGCCTGGCTTAGAATCCACTAAATATGTATAAGTAATAATCATGTTTGGGAACTGAACCATTATACTGTTTTAAGAGTTTAGAAACTAGACGAAAGACTTTATGACTCCATTAGGGCTCACATCCTCAGTATTGAAAATGATGGTTGAACAGTGAACATCAGACAGAAAAAAAAAATCACAGAATAAATAAGAAATATATTGCAAACAGTTTATCATACTCAGCAATGCAAGTGAAAATTGAGATGACATAGTGGAAAATTTTAAATATAATCAAGTGTTAGTGGGCTTTTGTTATATTTTTATGATCCTTTCCTGAATATAATAAGTAAGTGGCAGGTTCTATGTTAGAAATGAAACTCATAGTTTTTGTTAATACAAGGATTTAAAGAAATATTATAGCTATGGAAAGCAGCACATTATTATTTTTTTTCTTTCTTTCTTTCTCTTTTTTTTACCAGATAATATCCTAAAATCAAATCAAAATACAATTTACAAAACCTGCATCAGTCTAAGACCTTCCTAAAGGTTTCTTGGATTCCTACGTACTTGTTCTATTATAGTCACTATGTCTTTTCTTATACGTAAGATTTTTCCACTGGTTTCTATCACTGAATATTCTTCCCCAAAACTATGAGTATCAAACATGTGGCCCAACACACTCGTATATGTGGACCATAGCTCATACAGTGTTCTAGACATACATTGATCTGATTAAGTAAATGGCTTTTTAGCTTTGCTTGTACATATGTATTTGGAATGTTTAAAACAATTTTCAAATGTACAATTTCATATCTTTAACGAATTACATCGTCTGGCCTGCATACATATCTGACTGAGGAACTAGATTCTAATCATGGATTATTATCTTTCTGGCCTGGCCTTTTAGAGTTTTTGTGCAGATCCTATAGACTCACTGATGTTGTGATGGTAAGAATACATAACATGTCCACTGTTTGGGTGTGCGTGTAATTTTCTTCTTTTTCTTCTTTTTCTTCTCTTCTCTTCTCTTGATGGCTCCACAAGTGCTTAATCACTAAGGAGTCAATTATTAGTCATACATATCTCACCCTTGTTTTCCAGACAAATTCTTTTTACAATTTTTTGCGAAGCACTTGTGAAGCCATCTACATGCAAATGAAAGTCATAAAAGAAAATTACAGTTGACAGTACGTATACCCAACATCCTTCAGTTATTTTTTGTAGAGGCAGTAAAAATCTAGAGTCTCTGATTATCTTAGAAATTTCTTTAAATTTCATTAAATAATAAGGAACGCAGCCTAGACACAATGAGGAAAGACGAGTACCATTGTAATGTAACCATATACGAGGTTCAACAGCCAAAGATGGCTCTTATTTTGTTAGAAATCCTTTTCGGCCATGTAATAACAATGTTGGTGTCTTTCAATATCTTTTCCTGTGTCAATATTCATTGATTTAAAAATTTTAAAAAGTTCTTTCACATCATCTTTTCCTGTTTTGACCTTCACTAGTAATGGGTTTTTTTCTCAACAATTTCCTGTGTGGTTCCAACAAGTTAACATTATTCTCATTGCTTCCTATTTATCTGTCTGTCTATCTATCTTTGTATCTCTCTATATTTATCAGTAATAAATATATAGATAAATATATATATACATATGTATATATATGTGTGTCTGTGTGTGTGTGTGTGAATGTGTGTGTGTGTATAATATATATGTATATATATAAATATATAAAAAATATATATAAATGTATATATATATATATATATATGTATATATGTATATATATATATATATATATATATATATATATATATATATATATATACATAAATATATATTTTTTCTTTATATATTATATATTTATATATATATATATATATATATATATATATATATATATATATATATATATATATATATATATATATATATGTAAGTATATATATATATATATATATATATATATATATATATATATATATATATATATTTAAATATATATATGAATATATAAAGAAAATATATGTGTGTATATATATATATATATATATGTATATATATAAACATACATATATACATATGTATATATGTATATATGTATATATATGTATATATATATGTATGTATGTATATATATATATATATATATATATATATTATGTTTGTTTGAATGTGATATATGAGATAAATACAATTTGGACAATTTTTAAAAAGAATGATATGTTTTCTTAAAAATCCAATATATCAAATACAAAAATCCCGCCTTCCCGACTTACCAACCCTTGCGAGTTGAGATTTTCTGATCAAGGCAGGGGTACCAATCGTCGCGATACAACGATTCTTTTTATTTCAAAATTGTGATTTGTTGTAAATACCCTGCCAAATGTAATCATCTAAGACTATGGATTATAAATATAATGAAAAATCTGTATAATGATACATATAGAAATTTATCCTGGAATCCGGCGTCCGATTCCCATCATGATACAGCTTTTCATTGCTACGGTTCATATTATTTCTATGACTTAGACTGAACGGTCAATGATGGCTATCTAATTGTAAATTCGTAAGAATATAGATTTTTTAGTATATTATCGCTCAAATGTTTTTTTTTTTAAATCCCAAGTCGCAGTCGTTCAAACAGATACGGACAAAGTAAACATTGCACCAGAACCTTCATTTGTAAAATCTCATTTTTTCGGCTTATTTCACCCCTGAAGTAAAAACGTAAGTCATATTTCACGCTTCTGCATGCATTAGGTACAATCTATGAGTGAGTTTACACTCTTTGATTATTTTTCACTTCCGTTGAATAAGCCATACTTCACTCTTCAATTTTCAGTAGTAGTGTAAATTCTCCATATTAGTTTCTACTTTATATTATGTACCTTAACTTTCGGAAAATGTCTAGAACATTCTCACATCTAACCCTTTCTTGCTAGATGGCTAGGCTTCTATGCCTGTTAGTCCTTGGGCAAAGGCCAATACGTCTCTGCTTTATCACTATATATTATGCTTATAACATGTATATATTCTACCATGGATTAATCTTTATGGATTGACCCACAAAGTTTGGGTAAATTAAAGCTGATGTTCTTGTAGAAGATGAAAAGTTGCAGTCATTCCGAGGGTAAATTTTACCGAGAATGACGCACAGAGATAGAAGGACGTGAACACTGCTGTTTTATAGAGCCTAAGAAATGGAGTTGTAAACAACACAGATACAGTTGCCGTGGCTTCAGATTTACTGCAAGGTGAAAATATCCATTGCATGTCACTATTTAGAGACCAGACTGTAGGGTATTTTTCTTGCGTGGAGAATATTACATTTTTCATGGGCGGAAAACATCATTTTGTCTACATTTGCATGGACGAATCTTCAGACAGAGGAAGAAACAAGTGCACAGAAAGGTCAAAAGAATTTTATGTGCAGAAGATGATTTGAAAAAGAACTAAGCATTTGCGGAAAGTTACCCAAGAACTCC
>NC_091590.1:7031829-7041829 GCF_042767895.1 Penaeus vannamei
GCCTTGCATATATCATTTTTTCTTCGTATAAGAAATAAAAGTTGAAATTTTTAATGCCATGTATGATTCTCCCATGATGATAAGAAGTTGAGATTGTGAACCAAAATATACGTTTTTTTTTTTTTTTCAAATGCTGACAGCGCCTCTACAAATGTCACTGTTATATAATGCAAGAAGTTTCACAGTTGGAATATATGTGACAGGACATTTTATTCAGAGCTTGAGTCATTTCTCAAGATTGCCGTGCGACATCTTCCTTCTAGTTATGACATTTCAAGGATAATATAAACGTGATTCAATAACACGGGAGATCAGAGTGATTACTCATAGTAATAAAACTCTTGGTTTGGAGTCGTTCTAAATAATTGGTGTATTTTGTTTATGTGTCAGCATCTTTGCGTGCATAAGTTTGCATTTGTTAGTGTCTCCTTAAAGAATGTCTCGGTGACACTTCACTATGAAGTTCTTGGCACCTGCGAGTGAAGATATCAAAGCAAAGACTTCGTAACTTGTATATTTACATTTCTTTAATTTTTCACCACTAAGTCTCCATTAACAACGGACTGCATGCACGAGGCACATTATCTCCCACGTTGAATGTGCTTCCTGACCGTGTACTTGTGCCTTGAAATGTGCCCAGGCTTTGCGCAGAAAGAAATTTATATCCGTTGGCTTTCTGTGTTTGTAGAGCTTATGCGTTCGTTGAGGGAAAGAGAAGTTGAACGCCGTAATGGCTATTTTATTATTATTGTTTATAGTTGTTTGGGCGTTTAAAAATGCGTGTCGTCCAGTAATCTGGTACTTTCGTGAAGAGGAAAAAGAAGGGTAACATGAAGAATATTTTGTATTAGGTCATAAATATTTGCAGATATTTGCACCGGTGATTATAGATTTTGTGCAAATATATAGCCCATTCCCACAGGGAGTGGCAGAGCAAGAAGACCACAGATTACATGAAAAGAATTGTAAAATTTATGACGGTGTGTGAAATAGCGCATATTTAGAAAGAACAAAGTATAATGAAATCAAATCCGTGCAAACAAAAACAAGTAATTTATTTTACTGCGTAAGAAAGTCGAGAAATCTAATTTCAAATACAAAGAAAATGGACTGTGTATAAAATTGTAGCAATTACTCCCTAAATCATTGCATTTAAATTGCATGCAGGTTGATAGAGGTAAAATGGGGATATGTTATGTGAATGCAAGGGTCTGCGTGTATACATGCATATGCATATAAACACACCCTCGCGAACGTAAACGGACGCGGCGAAACAGGAAAAACACGCAATTCACAAGAAATATTGAAACAAATACCCCATTTAAAAAAGAGTAACACAATCCTTCTTACTTTTTTTCTTCTTCCTCATTCTCTTCTTCATCTTCTTTTATTTGTTAAGTGCAAAACGCGTGTGGTCCCAATTAAGAGGTCAACAGAACCACTCTTTCACTGTGGTTTAATGTCTGCAGCAGGCGAGACGAAACAATAAACCCCCCACAGACGAGTTTTCAACCCCCACCCCCCACACCGCGAAAAAATAGATAAATAAACTAATTATGTAAAAGATACTCCCTTGGCAGCCAAGTCGAGGTAGGAGATGGGAGGGGAAGGGAAGGAAGGGAGGGGAGAGAGAGAGGAGAAGAGATGGAGGAGGCAAGAGGAGGGATGGGGATGGAGTTGAGGGAAGGGAAGAGATGGGGGTGGAGGATGGGGATGAAGGAGGGGGGGAGGGGAAGAGATGGGGGCGGGATTGAGGGAGGGGAATAGTTGGAGGGGAGGGAAGGTAGAGTATCTGGGGATAGGAGAAGGGGTGGAGACAGCGAAGGGGGAGGGAGGGGAGAGGGAGAAAGAAAACACCCGTTGAAATTTGCCAAATATCCGAGTAATGTACGTCATTAAAGAGAAAGTGTTGTGAAGAAATATACTCGAGTTGCAGTGGGGGAAGGGGGGGGGGAGAGGGAGCGAAAGAGTGGGAGGGGGAAGAGAGGAGAAGTGCAAGGGAGAAGAAGCGAAAGAGAGGAGAAGGAAGGAGGGAGAAAATGGGAGGAAAAGAAGCGAAAGAGAGGAGAAGGAAGGAGGGAGAAAATGGGAGGAAAAGAAGCGAAAAAAGAGGAAGGGGAGAGAAGGGAAGGAAAAGAATGGTGAGAAAGTGACAATAAAGGAAGGGGAAGACGAGGGAAGAAAACGAAAGGCGAGGGAGCGATAAAGAAAGGAAGAAGAGAAGGGAAGGAAATAAACGAAAGCGAGGAAAGGAGAGCGAAGAGATGAGACAGAGTAAAGGAATGAGAGGGTGGAAAGGGAAGAGCAGGAGAGGACGAGTAAGAAAGAAACCAGAAAAAAATATGAACGAAGGAAGGGAGAAGAGAGGGAAGGAAAGGAGGGATACAAAGGAAAGGAAAGAGGAGGGATGGAAACAGAAAGGAAAAAAGGGAAAGGGGAAATCAGAAGCAAAACGTTTATTTAGCCATAAAAAGGTAAATGCAGCGGAGTCCAAAACACATATTAATGCATTGCCGTGCCCTCGGGGAGCCAAGACCGCTGGGATAAAGTGTATTTACGTAGTGATTTTAGAATGGCGAGAGCAAGTACATTTATAACGTATCATATGAACACCAAGTATATATTACATATTATATGAGCATTAGACATATATTGCATATCATATGAATGCTGAACGGCTCTTACGTATTGTATGAATAAATATATAATTTAGTATGCATTTCATCCTAACGTACAGAATCTGCACGTTTGTATTGTTGAAGTAACTGCAACAATAAAAGTCTTACGAATGGAAAGAAAGTACAATGAGAGTAAAATGTATAAAACAAACAGGAAGGAAAGTTATTGTTCAGTGTATTGAGATAATAAGTATAATTTTACTTTGTGTTTAAAAGAGAAAAAAATAAGGCAACATACCTTATTCTGTCGGGTATTTTGTTCCACGTTCAGTAGAGTATTGTATCTCATAAAATATCATTGATTTATTCTAAAACTAAACATTGGATTCCCTACAATATTTACTGTAGATATTTCAGAGGATAGAGGGGGAAGAGAGGGAAAGAGAAAGGGGGCGGGGGAGGGAAAGAGAGAGAGAGAGAGAGAGAGAGAGAGAGAGAGAGAGAGAGAGAGAGAGAGAGAGAGAGAGAGAGAGACGAGAGAGAGAGAGAGAGAGAGAGAGAGAGAGAGAGAGAGAGAAGAGAGAGAAAGAGAGAGAGAGAGAGAGAGAAGAGAGAGGGAAAGAGTGAGAGAGAGAGAGAGAGAAAGAGAGAGAGAGAGAAAGAGAAAGAGAAAGAGAAAGAGAAAGAGAGAGAGAGAGAAAGAAAGAAACAGACCGACAGACAGACAGACATAGAGAGTGAAGTAAAAAGGAAAAAAAGGGAAGAAAGATTAGGAAAAGGAAACGCAGGAGAAGAGAAGAGAGGGAAGAAAGTGAAAAAAATGATTAGCAAATCTTCATTACCTTCAGGGTGAAAGGAAGATAATACGTTGACAAAAAAAAATGAACTGATAAACTATTTACAAGGAAATATGCATGTGTTTATGAGAGTAAATGTCCATAATCATTAGCCTAATGTATATATATATATATATATATATATATATATATATATATACATATATATATATATATATATATTTTTTTTTTTTTTTTTTTTTTTTTTTTTTTTTTTTTTTTTTTTTAACAGAAAAGATGTGTGAAGACTCATGGTATGAAGTAACGTACATCAAGATTTTATCAATAAAGAAACACGTTTGAGATCTGTCCCGGTGTGGAAACTGCGAGAAGATATAATGGGGATTCAAAATCTAGAACATATGTGGAAACAAAATATTAGTTTCTTTCTCTTGACATTCTTACTTGTTTATCTGCTTTGCTTACTTCCTTTTTCCTTGTTTTTTATTTTTCCTCTCTTTCTTTGTATTGTTATTCTTTTTTCTTATTTCACGAGTATTTTAAATAGTCAATTTTGCCGTAGAAGAAAAAGGAAACAGGATACAATTACGAAAGAAAGAAAACAGTCACACCATTAGTATTCTATCTATTGATCTATCTGTCTACTCTCTCTTTCTCTATCTATTAATTCACATCGTTATTTATTTATAGCTATAATCAGAGACGTTGACGACATACACCGGATTCTATATACGTCTCTGTTTATATTTCTGTCTATAAATATTGACTTCTATCAATTTATATCTTTATTTATTTATAGCTGTAATCAGAGGAGAGAACAAGTAAAAAAGTCGAGACGTTAACGAGAGACTTTTTTGTATACGCTTCTATTTATATGTCTGTTCATAAATATCGACTTCTGTCAATTTATATCTTTATTTATTTATAACTGTAATCAGAGGAGAGGACAAGTGAAAAAAAAAATCGACACTGGGATTTGTATGCGTCTATGTTTATATTTATGTTTACAGATATTGATTCTTATAAAAATATGGATTCTTCACTTGGTATTATATACGTTTATGTTTATATTTGTTTATCAATACTGACCTCTATTGATTTATATCATTATCTATTTATAACTGTAATCAGAGGAGCGGACAAGTGAAAAAAAATCGAGATGCTAACGACAGACACCGAGTCTTGTATCCGCTTCTGTTTATATTTCTGTCTATAAATATTGACTTCTATCAATTTATATCTTTATTTATTTATAACTGTAATCAGAGGAGATCGAGGAGCTAACGACAGACACCGGGATTTGTATACGTTCCTGTTTATATTTCTGTTCATAGATATTGATTATTATAAAAATATGGATTCCTCAGTTGGTAGTTTGATAATTATTGACTTCTATCAATCTATATCTTTATTTACTTATTGATGTAATCAGAGAAGACAAGTAAAATAAATCGAGACGCTAACGACAGACTTGTATACGTTTGTTTATATTTCTGTTCATAGATATTGATTCTTATAAAAATATGGATTCCTTAGTTGGTGGTTTTATAAATATTGACTTCTATCAATTCATATCTTTATCTATTTATAACTGTAATCAGAGGAGAAGACGAGTGAAAAAAAATGGAGACGCTTACGACAGACACTAAGTCTTGTATCCGCTTCTGTTTATATTTCTGTCTATAAATATTGACTTCTATCAATTTATATCTTTATTTATTTATAACTGTAATCAGAGGAGATCGAGGAGCTAACGACAGACACCGGGATTTGTATACGTTTCTGTTTATATTTGTGTTCATAGATATTGATTCTTATAAAAATATGGATTCCTAAGTTGGTGGTTTTATAAATATTGACTTCTATCAATTCATATCTTTATTTATTTATAGCTGTAATCAGAGGAGACAAGTAAAATAAATCGAGACGCTAACGACAGACTTGTATACGTTTGTTTATATTTCTGTTCATAGATATTGATTCTTATAAAAATATGGATTCCTCAGTTGGTGGTTTTATAAATATTGACTTCTATCAATTCATATCTTTATTTATTTATAGCTGTAATCAGAGGAGAGGACAAGTTAAAAAAAAGATCGAGACGCTAACGACAGACACCGGGTATTGTATATGTTTATATTTGTTCCCTAATACTGACCTCTATTGATTTATATCGTTATTTATTTACAACTGTAATCAGAGGAGAGGGCAAGTGAAACAAATTCGAGACGCTTACGATAGATTTGTATACGTTTGTTTATATTTCTGTTCATAGATATTGATTCTTATAAAAATATGGATTCCTCAGCTGGTAGTTTGATTATTGACTTCTATTTACTAATATCGTTATTTCTCTATAGCTGTAACCAGAGAAGAGGATAAGTGAAAAAAGAAAAAACATTTCGAGACGCTAGCGACACACATCGGATTTTGTATACGCTTCTGTTTATGTCTGTTCATAAATATTGACTTCTATCAATTTATATCTTTATCTATTTATAACTGTAATCAGAGGAGAAGACAAGTGAAAAAAAAAATCGAGACGCTAACGACAGACACGTTTGTTTATATTTCTGTTCATAGATATTGATTCTTATAAAAATATGGATTCCTCAGCTGGTGGTCGTCCTATTCAGATTGGTCTTTGGATTCCTCGCCGGATCAGCATTCCAGATGGAGTACTGATGCATTTTTGTGGCATGCTTTGTCTGTCTGTGTGTCTGTGTCTGTGTGTGTGTCTGTATCTGTCTGTATCTGCCTGTGTGTCTGTGTCTGTGTCTGTCTGTGTATCTGTGTCTATGTATGTCTGTGTCTGGCTGTGTGTCTGTGTCTGCCTGTGTGTCTGTGTCTGCCTGTGTGTCTGTGTCTGCCTGTGTGTCTGTGTCTGCCTGTGTATCTGTGTCTGCCTGTGTGTCTGTGTCTGCCTGTATGTCTGTGTCTGCCTGTGTATCTGTGTCTGCCTGTGTGTCTGTGTCTGCCTGTGTATCTGTGTCTGCCTGTATGTCTGTGTCTGCCTGTATGTCTGTGTCTGCCTGTGTGTCTGTGTCTGTCTGTGTCTATGTCTGTCTGTGTGTCTGTATCTGTCTGTGTCTGCCTGTGTGTCTGTGTCTGCCTGTTTATCAGTGTCTGTCTGTGTCTATGTATGTCTGTGTGTCTGTATCTGTGTCTATCTCTGTGTGTCTATATTTGTCTCTGTACAAGTCTGTCTCTGTCTATCTGTATGTCTCTTTCTCTCTCTCTCTATCTGTCTGTCTACCTATTTTGTGCATATACATGGATGTGCGTTTGTTTGTGTGTTTGTTTGTGTGTGTGTGTGTGTATGTGTGTGTGTGTGTGTGTGTGTGTGTGTGTGTGTGTGTGTGTGTGTGTGTGTGTGTGTGTGTGTGTGTGTGTGTGTGTGTGTGTGTGTGTGTGTGTGTGTGTATATATATATTATATATATATACACACACACACACACACACACACACACACACACACACATATGTATATATATATATATATATATATATATATACATATACATATAAGTATTATATACATAAACCCCCGAGTATCGCAAAGGGATATGCTGAATCAGTCAACAATATTGCGAATTCTTCCTTTTCAGATATCTCACGACAGGTGTTGAAAACGTAGAAATCCTGTTGCCAAACCAAACTGCCGATTCTTGAATGAAAAGTTCTAATTGTAGATATATACGTCAGTTTCTTCCAGTGATAGTTATCGATATATATAACGACAGATTATCGATATATACAACGGCAAATAATAAACGCAATTTACGTAACAAAAACCGAGACATTCCAAAGACATTCTCCCTTAGCAATCTGCATTTAATGAAATGGACGCGTTCTAAATTTACACTTGCATTCGAATCGGAAAAAAAAAATAAATAAATAACAAAGCTAATTGCAAAACTATTTGATTTATTATAACAAGTTCTCGACTCATTAAATCGAGACGCATCAGTGATCACACGACAACAGATACGAGGATTCGAACCAACTCACTAAATTTCAGTCAACGGAATGCGTTAGTCACCTGAGCATCATTAAAACGAGTCGCTGGACGCCAGACATACCTTCGAAAATGTGATATCTAATTAATGCCAATATATCTTCTTCCCTTCTTCCCTTTCTTCCGTGTCCTTCGCGGATTTTGGTAATTGTTTTAACCCTGCGGTCAACGATTTTTTTGGTAGGAGAGGTCTGTTTTCTCGAGGCTAGTAGGTAGAGTAAAGGGATTTGTGGGTTGGGATAGACAAAGGAAGTGTGTGTGTGCGTGTGTGTGTGTGTGTGTATGTGTGTGTGTGTGTGTGTGTGTGTGTGTGTGTGTGTGTGTGTGTGTGTGTGTGTGTGTGTGTGTGTGTCTGTGTGTGTGTGAGAGAGAGAGAGAGAGAGAGAGAGAGAGAGAGAGAGAGAGAGAGAGAGAGAGAGAGAGAGAGAGAGAAAGCAAAAAAAAAAAAAAAAAGAAAAAGTAATCCACCGTGACTTACTTTGACGTAAGCAAAAAGACGAATGAGGGGCGCCCGAGAAACACGATCGAGGGCGCTCGTGTGACAAACATTACTGCTGTAAATAGCGCCTGTTCTCAGTCCATATGTGATCTGGCCGGACACTGTCTTGGCTGCCACCACCGTGTCCCCGGGGCCAGCCAGCGAACACCAACAGGTACGAGGACCAAAGCGCACGAACTGCACCAACTAAGCGTCTTCTGTTTGATTCATCCTTCTCTCTTTCTACTGTTTAGATTTTTTAACGGGGATTTTTTTCTTAATTGTCGTATTAGGTTATTTAAGATAGGGATTTTTTCGTTCTTTTTCTTAATTGTCGTATTATTCAGATATCATTATATTTATCCGTCTCTGTTTTGTGTATTCCTTCGAGTTATCATTATGTAAATTCTTTTTTTTTCTTAATTTTTTTGGATGCACGATTCAATAGCATATTTATACAGGTAACTATGTCATGCTTTATATAACTGCTGACCAAGAGATTGTGTATTCAAACTATTTGTACTTCTGTCACAGCTCCGAATTCCAACAGACACTATGCACACAACATGCGTATTAGTAGCACGGATTTATATATAGATATTATTAAATTTCTGCTCGTAACGTTACCATCCCTTTGCCTTGGCCACTCACACTGCATAGGTAACAAATTATCTACACTTGAATATGCAATATAATTTAGATGCTTTTAATGTCGCGGCGCTCAGCATAAATAAATTCAAATTGTAAGAAATTTGTGACGAGGAGGAAAATGATGCCTAGAAAATCGTTGGGAAAGTTTACACAGATAAATCAGCATGTAACTACGTTCGCCATGTACAGCATGACTTGTCAGAAAAAGGAGTATATGGATCGTCGACTTTGGAAATCTTGAACGTGCATTCATTGCCACAGGGATATTAGCAACAAAATTTGCAATACGATTTTTTTTTAAAGACCCTTGGCAACTCCAGGTGAAGTTCATTAAAATGATACACATCACTCTAGCTTCAACTATGCCTGCAGCCTTGCCATAGTGTCCATTGCAAGTAAACAAAAGAGTTGGCAGAGCTTCAGTACGTTTTGTTCTGCCAAATTCTTGGTGCTGGCCAGGCCCGTGTCGACGCGGCCACGCTGCTTGCCTACGGTATGACGTCAAACCGCGTTACTTAGACGAATGTCACGACCTTATTAGCGAGACTTTGGCGCACAGGAAATAGCAAAAATATAATGGAAAAGGAGGAGACACAAGATCAAGCGAAAGAGGTGCAACAGTCATGCGGGGCCGAGAGCATGAGACACACACACTCATAATACATTGCACTGCCACTGGTGCAATCGTCAGTGTCAGACAGGAGATAAATCACAGGAAGAAGATGATACGCTTCTCCCCCACCACCACCACGCCGGAGGGGGAGGGGGCCGGGGGGGAGAGGCCAGGGGACATGCAAGAAACCAAGGCACAGGCCAGGAATATATGGCTAGGGTCGCGTGCCCATACCTTTCTCATGTATAGGAGGGGGGGAGTGGGGGGTTTGGGTCGCGTACCAACCGTATCTCGTTCATGCTTGGGTAGGAAAACAGATGATTCAGGTACACGTCCAACACACATACCTCCTTCCATCCGTCAGGCAGACCTCGTTCCCATAGCACGTGTAACCCATGCTCTGCGCTCCATGTGAGATGTATGGGTGCTGTGTTCCGGGTTTATTGGAACTCCTAATTGGACCACGTGACTTATCTGGTGGAGGGTGACGGCCTACAAATTGTCCTGACTCATGCTCGTATGACACTCGAACAGAATGTGGAAACTGCATCTTTCCTTTAAGAACTTGGGGCATGGGAGGTGCACCGTGTGTGTGTGAATATTTATAGCGTCAATATTTTGGCATGTCAACTTTTTTTCTTCTTTCGTTTCGTCTTTATTGGTTCGTTTATGATTGAAGCATGAAGCGAGTTCCCGAGGATCAACCCAGTGATTGAAATAAGGTACCCGCACTCTGAATATAAATAGCAGACACGATCCTAGTTAGTGAGAGGTGTATAACCAACACCTCTCTTTCGACATCGAATTTTATCATGTAAAGGTG
>NC_091590.1:7061829-7064329 GCF_042767895.1 Penaeus vannamei
AAGACCGCTTCACGGTCAGGGTTGCGGGGATTTCGTGGGGGGCACAGGACACATAAGACCGCTTCACGGTCAGGGTTGCGGGGATTTCGTGGGGGGCACAGGACACATAAGACCGCTTCACGGTCAGGGTTGCGGGGATTTCGTGGGGGGCACAGGACACATAAGACCGCTTCACGGTCAGGGTTGCGGGGATGTCGTGGGGGGCACAGGACACATAAGACCGCTTCACGGTCAGGGTTGCAGGGATTTCGTGGGGGGCACAGGACACATAAGACCGCTTCACGGTCAGGGTTGCAGGGATTTCGTGGGGGGCACAGGACACATAAGACCGCTTCACGGTCAGGGTTGCAGGGATTTCGTGGGGGGCACAGGACACATAAGACCGCTTCACGGTCAGGGTTGCAGGGATTTCGTGGGGGGCACAGGACACATAAGACCGCTTCACGGTCAGGGTTGCAGGGATTTCGTGGGGGGCACAGGACACATAAGACCGCTTCACGGTCAGGGTTGCGGGGATTTCGTGGGGGGCACAGGACACATAAGACCGCTTCACGGTCAGGGTTGCGGGGATTTCGTGGGGGGCACAGGACACATAAGACCGCTTCACGGTCAGGGTTGCGGGGATTTCGTGGGGGGCACAGGACACATAAGACCGCTTCACGGTCAGGGTTGCGGGGATTTCGTGGGGGGCACAGGACACATAAGACCGCTTCACGGTCAGGGTTGCGGGGATTTCGTGGGGGGCACAGGACACATAAGACCGCTTCACGGTCAGGGTTGCAGGGATTTCGTGGGGGGCACAGGACACATAAGACCGCTTCACGGTCAGGGTTGCAGGGATTTCGTGGGGGGCACAGGACACATAAGACCGCTTCACGGTCAGGGTTGCAGGGATTTCGTGGGGGGCACAGGACACATAAGACCGCTTCACGGTCAGGGTTGCAGGGATTTCGTGGGGGGCACAGGACACATAAGACCGCTTCACGGTCAGGGTTGCAGGGATTTCGTGGGGGGCACAGGACACATAAGACCGCTTCACGGTCAGGGTTGCAGGGATTTCGTGGGGGGCACAGGACACATAAGACCGCTTCACGGTCAGGGTTGCGGGGATTTCGTGGGGGGCACAGGACACATAAGACCGCTTCACGGTCAGGGTTGCGGGGGTTTCGTGGGGGGCACAGGACACATAAGACCGCTTCAGGGTCAGGGTTGCGGAGATTTCGTGGGGGGCCCTGGACACTTAAGCCCGCTTCACGGTCAAGGTTGCGGGGATTTCGTGGGGGGCACAGGACACATAAGACCGCTTCACGGTCAGGGTTGCGGGGATTTCGTGGGGGGCACAGGACACATAAGAGCGCTTCACGGTCAGGGGTGCGGAGATTTCGTGGGGGGCACAGGACACATAAGACCGCTTCACGGTCAGGGTTGCGGGGATTTCGTGGGGGGCACAGGACACATAAGCCCGCCTCACGGTCAGGGTTGCAGGGATTTCGTGGGGGGCACAGGACACATAAGACCGCTTCACGGTCAGGGGGGCAGGGATCTCGTGGGGGGCACAGGACACATAAGACCGCTTCACGGTCAGGGTTGCAGGGATTTCGTGGGGGGCACAGGACACATAAGACCGCTTCACGGTCAGGGTTGCGGGGATTTCGTGGGGGGCACAGGACACATAAGACCGCTTCACGGTCAGGGTTGCGGGGATTTCGTGGGGGGCACAGGACACATAAGACCGCTTCACGGTCAGGGTTGCGGGGATTTCGTGGGGGGCACAGGACACATAAGACCGCTTCACGGTCAGGGTTGCGGGGATTTCGTGGGGGGCACAGGACACATAAGACCGCTTCACGGTCAGGGTTGCGGGGATTTCGTGGGGGGCACAGGACACATAAGACCGCTTCACGGTCAGGGTTGCGGGGATTTCGTGGGGGGCACAGGACACATAAGACCGCTTCACGGTCAGGGTTGTAGGGATTTCGTGGGGGGCACAGGACACATAAGACCGCTTCGCGGTCAGGGTGGCGGGGATTGCGTGGGGGGCACAGGACACATAAGACCGCTCCAGGGTCAGGGTTGCGGGGATTTCGTGGGGGGCACAGGACACATAAGACCGCTTCACGGTCAGGGTTGCGGGGATTTCGTGGGGGGCACAGGACACATAAGACCGCTTCACGGTCAGGGTTGCGGGGATTTCGTGGGGGGCACAGGACACATAAGACCGCTTCACGGTCAGGGTTGCGGGGATTTCGTGGGGGGCACAGGACACATAAGACCGCTTCACGGTCAGGGTTGCGGGGATTTCGTGGGGGGCACAGGACACATAAGACCGCTTCACGGTCAGGGTTGCGGGGATTTCGTGGGGGGCACAGGACACATAAGACCGCTTCACGGTCAGGGTTGCGGGGATTTCGTGGGGGGCACAGGACACATAAGACCGCTTCACGGGCAGGGTGGGGGGGATTTCGTGGGGGGCACAGGACACATAAGACCGCTTCACGGT
>NC_091590.1:7081829-7086829 GCF_042767895.1 Penaeus vannamei
GAGAAAAGGAGAGAGAGAGACACGCATACATACACACAAAGACAGTGAGTGTTCGGCGATATCGAATAAAAAGATTTAAAAAATATTAAGCTTCAGGAACTGATACATTCTGTAAGTGCCAACAAGAAATTAGACAAAAAAATACACTCACGTATTGATATCGTGAAAAAAAACATAAACACTGTAAATGCCAACACGAACTTAAAAAAAGAAATACACTCACGTATTAATATCGTGATAAAAAACTAACATAAACTCGCATAACCACGAACCAAACGAAACATAACGAGAACAACACAAACCCAGCTACAAAATATCACAAGAATTACGATGCAAAACAAACAAGCGAGTACAATATTTATCAACGTCGATCGAGCAATTTCCCCGTGAATGAAAAGCCAACAGGGAAAGCCATAGCTACCTGTAAATGCATTATTGCTTCCTTTCTGCAATTGCATCTTTTTCCTGACTTTGTTGACATCCACTGCTCTGCTCGCCTTGGGTAAACATACGCACACCCTTGCTTGTGAAGGCACGACGCGTGTGTGCAGGAAATGCAATCAGGGATGAACTGAGAGAGAGAGAGAAAGAGAAAGAGAGAGAGGGAGGGGGAAGAGGGAGGGGAGACGGGAAGGGAAGAGAGCAAGAGAGAGAGAGAGATAGAGATAGAGATAGAGAGAGAGAGAGAGAGAGAGAGAGTGAGAGTGAGAGAGAGAGCGAGCGAGAGAGAAAGGGAAAGGAATATAGAGAGAGAGAAAGAGAGAAAGGAATAGAGAGAGATAGAGAGAATAAAAGCGAGAAGGAGGGTGAGAAAGAGACAGAGAGAGAGAAAAAAAAGAAAGAAAGCGAGGAAAGTGAGAAAGATGAAAGAGAAAGGAGAGGGGGGGGGAGAACATGTCAAGTGGCTGGATGACACCTTGTACACACACACACCAAACGTCGAGTCAAAAATAAAACAAAAGACGGACAACTGCGCACAAGAGAGTTGGTCGTTTTGAAAACCTTGTCCCTTTTCCTCAACTTTCCTGTTATTTGTGTTATTTGTAAGTGATGTTTTGACACCAAAGGACTATGGTAAGTACAGAGAGAGAGAGAGAGAGAGAGAGAGAGAGAGAGAGAGAGAGAGAGAGAGAGAGAGAGAGAGAGAGAGAGAGAGAGAGAGAGAGAGAGAGAAGGGAGAATGATAATGTGTGAAAGAGAGAGAGCGAGAGGGGAAAGGGAGGGAGAATGAGTGTGTAAGAGAGAGAGAGAGAGAGAGAGAGAGAGAGAGAGAGAGAGAGAGAGAGAGAGAAAGAGAGAGAGAGAGAGAGAGAGAGAAAGAGAGACAGAGACAGAGACAGACAGACAAAGACAGACAGACAGAGACAGACAGAGAGAGATCCAGACAAAGAACGAGAGAGAGAGAGATAGTGAGACAAACACACACACAGAGAGCAAGAGAGAGAAGTAACTCCTGTGCAAATGTCAAGTTTGTGCAATGCAAGAAGACCTATATAGACCAAAAGCGCTGGGAGAGCATGTCACTTATTCGAAGTTCTCTTGATTAGATGTTTAAATTAAAATGAATTAATTAAATGATTCATATGTTTGTACCATTGATATTATTGGCACTGATATCAATATTAGTTTTTCATTACTATTATGATTATTACCATAATAATAATAATTGTTATCATTATTATTATTAGCATTGTTATTGGTATTACTACCCTTATGATTGTTATTATTATTATTATTATTATTATTATTATTATCATTATTACTATTATCATCTTTGTTATTATCATTATTATTATTACTACTATTATTGTTGAATAATTAATATCAAAATCAATATTGATATTACTATTACCATTATCATTTTTATAGTCATTGTTATATTATGATTATCATCATATTTACTATCCTCATTATCATTGCTATTATCATTATTACTATCATTCATGAAAACAATGATGGTGATGATAATAATAGTAATAATAATAATAATGGTAATATTACTTATACTTATAATAATGGTAATAGTAATAATGATGATAATAACAGTAATAATGATACCATTTTCATTATTAGTACTATCCTTATTATTATTATTATCATTTTACTATTATTATTATTATAATTATCATCATCACCATCATCTTTGTTATTATAATTATTGTTATCATTATTCTTATCATTATTATGATTATCATCAGTATTACTGATATTATTATCAGTATGACTATTACTACTACTACTACTACTACTACTACTGCTACTATTCGATGTGAATAAAATTATATCCATTAAAAAAAATTTGGGTTTCGATACCTTTGCAGTGTACCGAGTGACACCAAAAGATAGTCCTTCTTCTCCCTCTTCTTCTTCATCTCTTTTTTTCTTCGTTGTTTGTTATTCCACCCATTTCTTCTTCTTCTCTTAAGACGCTTCCCAAAATGCATAATAATTATTTTGCTGTGCTTTTTCATCACACCTCCCCATTATTTACAATGAAGATATTAATATCTAAGATACTGATCCACGTAATCAAGATATCTATCTTAAATACACTGAAAAATATATAAAGAAATAAAACCCATCAATCTAGTAGCTTTGCGCAGCAGCTGACCTCTCCTTTCAACAGCGTCACATAAATTAGCACACTAAGAGGTTTCTCGCTTGTTCACATACGGCGGAAAATTCTCGTATCGTTCACATCTTCGTTCTTCCACTCTGGGATCCGTGCCAGAAGCCGAGTCGACATGGGGGGGGGGGGGATACGGACCACTGTGGTTCCGAAGCGAGAGCCAAATGGAATTTCTTTCGGGGGCTCAAATTGGCTTTCGTATTGGTAGATTTTACGGAGAGAAATAAAACTGAAATCTTGGCCATACAGGAATACAACATGGACGACGGAGACAGAGAGATAGCAGCCCGGTGTTCGAACGGATCCGACGCCGCCCTCTCTCTCTCTCGGCGAAGACAACGCCTTGGGTTAACGTCTAGAAGGAACGCTCTTCGTTGCTTACGGATTATATTACGGTGTTTACATTGTTTACGTTGTTTTCGAGGCATCTGCTCCCTCAAAGATCCAAAACGCAAGTTGAACATTTACTTTAACGGCCGCCCGTTTGTATATGGAGATTTTCTGTTTGTTTGTTTGATATTAATTCTAGCTTTTAGAGGAAGAGAGAAAGAGATAGATAGATAGAGAGAGAGAGAGAGAGAGAGAGAGAGAGAGAGAGAGAGCGAGAGAGAGCGAGAGAGAGAGAGAGAGAGAGAGAGAGAGAGAGAGAGAGAGAGAGAGAGAGAGAGCAAGAGAGAGAGAGAGAGAGAGAGAGAGCAATATAGAGCGAGAGCAACATAGAGCGAGAACAAGAAAGCGAGAGAGAGAGAGAGCAAGAGAGACAGTCAGCCAGGCAGACAGAGACAAGGACAGAAAGACAAAGAAATAGCAGAAGAGAGACCCAACACATGCAATATTGGCATTTAATGTTATTCCCGCTATTCTCTCGAACGCAGGGTACAATAGCAACGGTGAAGAACTCGGCATAAATTTGGAGTCCCACTCGAGGCGCAGACACACCGATTTATTGGGGAAAGCAAGAGGACAAGTTGGCAATCAGTGCAATCCAGTCTCCTTCATGCAATCAAACTTCATTCAGAAATTGTTGTCTCACTTTTCCACCAATCGGAGCGGTTACCGATGTGTGTATTTTATGTCTTGTTTATTCTTTGTTTATTCTTTTTTATTCTTTACATCAACTTCGCATTGTTTTCGCTCTCCACGTGGCATATACTTTCACCCAAGGCGATCGTAAAGGTGAGAATTGCTGGTCTCGTATTAAAAATCAATCAATAAATGGGGGAATAAATGCAAATTTGAAGATATTACCCCTTTCGTGCAAAATGCCACGTGCAAATAAGTCAATGTTCCAGCTGCAGATATTACATGACGTCAGAACATTAGGGCATCGCTTTTTTTTCCTTCTCAGAAATCGACTCTTTTTCTGTGTATCATTTTTTTTTTTATTATTCTTTTTATTTGCAGATTTTTTTGTCAGGATGAAATGTTTTTGGATTGTAGTGATGATAATGACAATAATAACAATAACAGCAACAATAATAATAATAATAATAATAATAATAATAATAATAATAATAATGATAATGATAATAACAATAACAATAATGACAACAAAGTGTTTTTGGATTGGTAGTGATGATAATGATAATAATAACAACAACAATAATAGTAATAAAAAAATAATAATGATAATGATAATAATAATAATAATAATAATAATAATAACTGTAACAATAATGACAACAAAGTGTTTTTTGGTTTGGTAGTGATGATGGTTATAATAACGAAGATAATCATGTTGACAATGATATTAAGAATCAAGAATGATGAAGATAATAATGGTAATGATGATAATAATGATAGTGTTGGTGATGGTAATGGTGAGTGTGATGATTAACATTATTATGATAGTTATGATAATGACAATAATAATGATGATGATGATAATGATGGTGATAGCAATAATGATAGTAACAACAAAAATGATAGTAATTATTATAATGTGATGAGGATAATAACAATAACAATAATGATAGCAATAATAATAATTATTATTATTATTATTATTATGATGATAATGATGATGATGAGGATGATGATGATGATAATAATAATAATAGTAATAATAGTAATAATAATAATAATAATAATAATGATAATAATAATAATAATAATAATAATAACAATGATAACAATAATAGTAATAATGATAATGACAATAACAAGAACAATGATAATGATAATAATAAGAATGGCGATAAGAATAAAGTCGATAACTACAACAATAATATAAACCTAAAAAGCAAACCAAATATTAATATTTTAATTCTTTATCAGGCAGGAGTATGTAGTGAAACATCAAATATTCCATGTTTAAATACTGCCGATATTGCCAAACGTAGAAACATAGTAAACAGTAACGTTACAGTAA
>NC_091590.1:7114329-7121829 GCF_042767895.1 Penaeus vannamei
GCATCATTCCAGGAACAGCTCACCATACCCATGCTCACGCAGAGGACAGCTATTTCCCTCACCCTATACAGAGATTATTCCCTCCTACTCCATCTCCCTTCGCCTCCCCCTCCTCCAATCAAGGGTGGGGGGTGGACGCTATCACTTCCATTCCCCCTTTTTTCCTTTTTTTCCCATTCTCAGTCGTCCTGTTCCCCAGTTCTTGCTGTGTGGCTACTCTTCCCCTCACCGTCCTCTTCTTTTTTATTACTCCAGGCAACCTTCTAAGATTCTCTTAATTTTTTGGTGTATGGTTATCCCCCATTACCCTCACCCTGGGGTCGGGTTCTCCCCCCATCCTTCTCCCAGTCGCAACTGGCTATAATCGCCCCCTTCCCTTCCCCCACCCAGAGTGACCTTCCCTCTCCCCTCTTCTCTCCCATCACAATCACACTTGCGTGTGACAGTGCCCAATGCTTTACGTCAGTCGTCCCTCTGTTCTTGCTTCCACTCTATCTGCCTCTTTCCTATATTTCTCTTCTTTCCCATTTGCCTCGACCTTCCTTCCCGTTTCCCCTCGTCTGTCCTTTTGTTCCCCTCGTTCCTGGTTCCCTCGCCAGCGTGCGGGACGGCGGCGGGTGACGCGCGACTGGGGAGGGGGGGAGTGAGGGGAAGGACGGGGCTGAAGCTCTCCTCTCCGCACCAACTCCGTTACACGCATAGACTTTTGGCATAGATAATTGGCGCTGTAACGCAGGAAATGTGCGTCTATAAACGTTATGTTCCATTCTTTGAGCAACTCGTTATAGTATTGAAAAAGAACCACCATCATAACTAGTTTTTTTTGTTATACTTTGGAGCGCAGTTAGTTTTGCTGCTCTGCGTTTGTTGTCGAGATTTTGAGGACGGGTTTTGTAATTAGTGATCATGGGGAGCGTTTCGTTCCTAAGCACCCCGGAAAAGCAGTAATTACCAAATATCAAAGATTAGAGTGACGTGGAAATCATACGGGAATGAGATCAATATTCGCTAAAATGAAATGTACTTCAGTATCCATTGTCCTTTCGAAGCATCCGCGACTGTAATTTCCTTTTAGAATAATATCCATGTCATTTCAAGTTGTATAACGTCGCAGCGATCTGTTTCAAGTATCCCGAATCTGCCAGAATTTTAAATCTGTCCAGGGCTGGGGTCTCCGGGAGGGTAAAAGGGGGGGGGGGTGATATCAGAGAGAAATTTTGAGCTGGGTTGGTGCGAAGACCAATACTTATTTAGGCCTTGGTTAAGATTCCGCGGGTGGGTTTGGCTAATGATTCCATTTGTCCCTTCAGATAGCGGGAGAAAAATAGTCCCCTTGCGGTATCACGTGGTTCAGTCGGGTTGGGCACGGAAACCGGACGATTTGTCACCCCCCTACGTCCGGTTTTTCATCCTTTAACATATTGCTGGTTCTGTAGTCTTACTACCTCCTCCATATCTAAAAACTTTATTCGGTTAACATGGTATCTTCGTCTGTGCCCCACATATGAGCATACGACGACCACCACAACCTCACTTTCCCCCTCACTCACCCCTTCCTCCCTCTCTCTGACCCCCACTTACCCCCACTCACTCACCCCTCCCTCACTCTGACCCCCACTTACCCCCACTCACTCTGACCCCCACTTACCCCCACTCACTCTGACCCCCACTTACCCCCACTCACTCACCCCTCCCTCACTCTCACTCCCACTTACCCCCACTCACTCACCCCTCCCTCACTCTCACCCCCACTTAGCCCCACTCACTCACCCCTCCCTCACTATCACCCCCCCTCACTCACCTCTCCCTTACTCTCACCCCCACTCATTCACCCCTCCCTCACTCTCACCCCCACTCACTCACCCCTCCCTCACTCACCCCCCCCTCACTCTCACCCCCACTCACTCACCCCTCCCTCACTCTCACCCCCACTCACTCACCCCTCCCTCACTCTCACCCCCACTCACTCTCACCCCCACTCACTCTCACCCCCACTCACTCACCCCTCCCTCACTCTCACCCCCACTCACTCTCACCCCCACTCACCCCTCCGTCTCTAACACCTTATCACTGCCATCATTCACCATGTAGGTAGGGCGGAAGGACACTTAGCTGGGAGCGCCGTAGAGAGTCAGTCCTTAGCTACATTACTAGTCCCTCCCCTAAAAGCCCGTGACCCTGGCGGACTTCTCGGGGGCATAGACCGGACACCCACACTAGCTTACACCACAACTAAGACGTTTATTTTCCTACCTCCCTTCCCTTAAATTCTCTTCTCGTTCTCTTGCTTTCTCACTCTCCCTCTTTTTTGTATTATTATTATTGTTATTATCATTATTATTATGATTATGATTACAGTCTTTTATATAATCTTAGATTTTGTACATGTTAAAATGCAGATTGTACCCACCACCACTACCTCACCAGATGAACACCTTGTGTATTTTAATGACCCTCTCCTGTAGCCTAAACCTGTGTACCCCGGCCTGAACCACACCCATCTACACCTTCCCTCTCCGTGCCCCGTGTTTGTGTAACCTTCCCCTCCCCACCCCCACCCCTCCCAATCGTACTTCACACAACCACTTCCACTTCAGGTGAACTTCACTCGCTTTCGTGACGGAATTCTGGCCTGATTAAGTTGACGTTCTCCCCCTTTTATTTAAAAAAATAATGTTGGGAAGTAGCCCTGGAAGGTCGTCTTAGCAGGTAGCCTAAAATGCTCCTGCTATAACGGCTTGTCGCCATCTCTTTGCTCTTGGCCAGAACACCGTCCCTTCATTACAAAAATCCAGTCACAACAGATACTAGCAAGCACAAATTCTGAAGATTTTTTTGTCCAAATCTGTCAATAGAGAATTTTTGTTCTTCACTCCCCAGTCCCTCTTTGTCGGAACACGATTAGTACCGTCTCATAATCCCCACCCCCAACCCTCCCCCTATTTCCTATTACCTCCCTTACCCCAACCCCTTTGTGGTATCCCTCTATGGGCCCCTCCAGTCTTCCCTCCCCCACGTCCCCACCCCCTACTCCCCCCCTAACACGTTACCCGCTTGTTCCCCCCGACACCAGAGTTGTCAGGCACCGGGAAGGTAGGTGATCATTCTGATGTTGTTTTCTTGAGTGTTGTTCCTCATTAGCTAGGGCGATTTGAGGGGGAGGGGGGGGGGGTCTGGCGGAGGAGGAGGAGGAGGGGTTGCTTGTTCATTCTCTTGCCCTCCCCCACTCTCTCCTCCTCCTTCCTCCTCCCAGGCCTTACCTGCCCATTCCACACTTTTCCCTTCCCATACCTCCTTAAAATGCATTCTCCCGCCCGGCGTACATGCCACTCTGCATCCCCTCTTATCTAGTAGTGCTCTCTTTCTCCTTCCCCGTACTCCGACCCCTTGGTCTCCCGTTCTCCCTCCCCATACTCCCAACCCTTCCTCTCCCTTTCTTCCTCCCCTCCTCCGTCTCCTTCCCTCCATCTCTCCCTCTCCCTACCCCGTCCTCCGACCCCTTCCCCACCTTTCCCTCTCCCTACACCTTCCCCCACTTTCCCCTCTTCTTGTCCCCTTTCCCCTACCCCTACCTCTCCCTGTCCCCTTTACACTTCCTATCCCCTTCCCTTTCCACATCCCATCTCCCCTCCCTCCCTCCCTTTCGCGATCTCTTATCTCCCTTCCCCGTTTTCACCTCCCCCTCCCCCTCTAATTTCAGGGCAGGAGTAGCTCCCTTTTGCCAGCGCAATAGAATGATTTGAATATAAAATTATGGTAGACTTTGCCCCCCTTTAAAAGCCAGAGATTTGCATTTGATTTCCCCTCTATTGTGACTAGCATCTTGATACAAGCAATTTTAGCTGCTGGTAAGTAAGTACTGAGTAAATCGGTGTGCATGACGCTTTTGACAGCTGTGTTGCCCTCCCGTTTGGTCTTGGCAGGTATTTTGCCCTCCCTTCCCTTGACAGGTGTCTTGCCCCCCTCCCCTAGACAATGTGTACAAATGATCTTGAAGGAAGGAGAATGTCCTTTGTTATTCTAATAGCAGTGAGCTGTACGGAGAATGTCTCCTTAACCACCCCTGTAGTTATTTTCTTTTTCACCTACAGGGCAAAATGAGTGATTTACAAGATTTGTTTTATGCTTAAAAAGCCCCCCATGACAGATAGTGAGGGTTAGCTGCGAAGTGTATGTTTGAACAAAGGTGACACGTTTGCGTCAGTTCAGCCCGAGGGTTGTGAATAGGGTAAACATCCGGGGAAAGGAGGGGGGGAGGGGTTGGAGGGGGGATTGATTGGGGAAGGCGGAGGGGAAAGGTCTGGTGACGAGTGCATGCACCTGGGGATTGTGAATAGGGTAGCAAGTGTTTATAGTATGTTAGAT
Organism: Penaeus vannamei; assembly: GCF_042767895.1. NCBI lineage: Eukaryota > Metazoa > Arthropoda > Malacostraca > Decapoda > Penaeidae > Penaeus > Penaeus vannamei. Next base: position 7,118,695 of record NC_091590.1, read on the forward strand.
CTTAGCATTTCTTTCGCCCTTTCGCCCCCTCCCCCGTTTTTGTGATAACCTCTCTGGTGCTAGGCAAAGTGGTGAAAGCGTTACGCAACCAAGAGCAGATTTTGTTAGGGGTGGAGTTGGGGGTGGTGGAGCCGTGTTATGTTACATCTAATTGTAATGCAGTCATCACGCAAGGCTGTACGACCCCTCCTAGTTCGTACTCCCTTCAAGAGGAGGAAAGAGAGGTCTTTTCCTCTTTTTTTTTTTAGGAGGGTTGTATCGAATGCGAATAGGTTTTAGCTGGATTTTACGTTATCCATTGTATTTTGTCTGGGGGATTGAGTTTCACATTTAATGCGATGTAAGCATCACCAGTATTTGGATCAAGTTCTTTTCAGCTAAAATAAACCCTCGTATACATATTTCAAGTAAAGAAAAAATGGCCTTTTTCCCCTTCCGACGTATTCCGTGGCACTGCAGATTGATAACTTTGAACTTGGCCCGGCACTGCCACAGACTTCACTCAAGAATTCGGCTAATCGGGGCACGAGTGCAGTTGTGAACGGGAAACTCGGCTCCTCGTGGGGCCGAAAGTGCGTTTGTTTCCTTGTTGGCGAAACGTGGCGGAAGTTTCTCCATTTTAACGTTTTTGTTTTCGGTGGGCGGGTGCATTTTGGGGAGGTGGGACGGGGTTGGAGGGGGGGCTTTTGTTGTAGTTCATATTTGGCGAAACATGAAAGATGGAGTGTGCATGCCTCTCTCTCTCTCTCTCTCTCTCTCTCTCTCTCTCTCTCTCTCTCTCTCTCTCTCTCTCTCTCTCTCTCTCTCTCTCTCTCTCTCTCTCTCTCTCTCTCTCTCTCTCTCTCTCTCTCTCACGTTTCATTTGTTTGCCTTTGCAATGTAATGGTTGAATTCCTTATCGTTACGTGTTTGGCTACGTGTGTTTGTTATCTTTACGATACTGTAAATCAGGAGTAGGAAGGGGAGCAGGGATCGAGATATGCGGCAGGGCAGGGGAGGGGGGGGAGTTAGCATACCCAGCATGCCCCACCAAGCCCATTATACCCCGGTTGTGTTTACAGCCTCGAAACGTAGTAATACCCTTTGCGTGCGCGTTCCGGAGCGTGCTTGCGTGGAGTGAACGGAGGGAGGGGAGGGGAGGTGTGGGGGGGGGGGGTCGTGAGAGGGGAAATGTAGATAAATAGAATTCGATAATTACCGCCAAACCAGTCGTATCTTTGCGTGTGGTCGTCAGGTAGGTCGTTTCATGACGTTTCATTTTTCTTTTCTTTTTTGACATGGTGGAGAAAAAAGGGCAATTTTAACGGACTTGTTAAGGTTTTGGTGTAATTCTGAAATGTTCATTTTTCCCATTTCTGTCTTGATTGTGGGTTTATTTTATTTTATTTTCAATTGTTTATACTTTTTTTAAATCTGAGCTTTATTTCCTCCTGCGATAAATGTCACAACGTTTAGATTTTTTCCCGCTGTTAAGCCGATATCAGGGATGATAGATGTGTAATCAATCAAGGGATTTTCTAGCGTCTGGTTTCGTTTCGCGTTGTGGGAGGCCTTTTTTGTTGTTGGATGGTTTTGACCTTTAATAAAGTTTATAGTTGATGAGTTCTTATTTACGAGGGAAAGGTGAAGAATCACGGGATGCGTGCGTGTGTATCTTTCTTATTTTATATTATTTTTACTCATTATAATTAATAATTATTAATAATAATTACCCCTCGTTTCTTCCTCAACCCCCGCCCCCACTCTCTCTCTCTCCCTCCCACTCTCTCCTTTCTGCTGTGCCGTCTATCTCAACCCTCTATCAGTCTTTACCTTTCTGCCATTCATCCTCTCTTACCTCCTTCCTACGCCCATATACAAGCACGCCCACGCCCATCAACCAGACCTTCAGCAGTTTTTTTTTTATCGCTATCCTCCTCCTCCTTCCTCCCTCCCTCCTCCCTCCCTCCTCCTCCCTCCCTCCCTCCCTCCCTCCCTCCCTCCCTCCCTCCCTCCTCCTCCTCCTCCTCCTCCTCCTCCTCCTCCTCCTCCTCCTCCTCCTTCCTCTTGTTCATCCTTTATCCCTTCCTCCCTTTCGTCCTTTCCTCCCTCTCTCCCCAATGGCAAGTGAGGAAGGAGAGGGAGACTGCAGAGAAGAATGGAGGGAGGGAAGGAAGCATTGGGGGAGAAAGAGACAGATAAAGAAGGAAGAGGAGAGAAATGTAGGAATAATGTTGGAGGGAAACATAGTAGAGGGGAGAATAGGGAAAGAGGAGGGGGGGAGAAGAGGAGAAGAGAAGAGAAAAGAGGAGGGGGGGAAGTGGAGAAGAGAAAAGAGGAGGGAAGAGTGGAGGAGAGAAAAGAGGAGGAGGGGGAGTGACAGCTTGGAATCCGGAGAAAAGTAGTGCGTCAGGAGGCGAGTGGCTTCTTGATGCTATCGTCGGATACCACTTGGAGTTCAGCACATATATAAAACCGTCTTTATTGTGCAGTCTCTAGTAGAGTGAACGCACCAATTAACTTGCCTTTTTTTCTCCTTTTCTCCTTTGTTCTTCTGTTGCTTTTGGTTTTGTGTTCGTTTTATCGTTTTTTTCTCCTTTCTTTTGTTGCTTTTGGTTTGGTTTTATTTGATTTTTTTCCCCTTTTTAATGGATTTGCTAAGGTTGGTTGACATTAGTACCAGTCAAAGTTATTCAGGATTTCATGAGAGGCGTGGGACGATGGCAGGAATTGTGCTAATGCGGGTGGTTTATTTTTTTATTTTTTCTTGTATTCTGCCATGCTTATATTTGGGGAGAGAGGGGGAGGAATAGAAGTAGATTTGAGTAGATGAGAGAGAGAGAGAGATAAGGGGGGAAAGGGAAAGGGAAGGGGGAAAATGAGAAAATGGGAGAGATGAAAACTGTTAGCGCGATCCACTTGTCGCCCAACAAGTATAGGGGAAAACAATATACATCGTTGGCCTCATAGGAGTGACTCCGAAAATTTATGGCCGATCGGTAATGGGTTCCGTGTCGTTTTTAAAATTAGATATGACTATGGCCCGGTGATAAATGACACGCCATGTAGTGAATGACAATGCCTCTGGCCTTTGATGTGCGCCACCGCCCGACACAGGTGCGGGATACGCTGGCGAGGCACGGAGGGACGGGCGGG
>NC_091590.1:7126829-7146829 GCF_042767895.1 Penaeus vannamei
TGAATCTATTTCGTCACGGGGTATCTGTTCGCTCGCGACGAATCGGCGGGCGGAAACACGCGGGAGCTTTGGGTGTCTCGCGACCGGCGGGTGAGTGAGGTGAAGGGGAGGGGGTGGGGGTGAGGGTGGGGTTGGATATTAGGGTACGGATGTGGGAGAAGGGGACAGGGGACATGGGGGGGGTAGGGAGGGAGGGAGAGGTGGATACAAGTCTTCGGCTGTTTGTCAGGATCCCCCTCCCGGCAGGTGCTGTCACCGCTCGCATCCTACTCCCGACTCGGGTCCCCTCTCCCTCCTCCCCTCCCCCCCCCTTCCACCCTTCCATCCTTGCCTTTCTCCTCATCCTCCCCCCTCCCCCTTAGTCTTAGTCTTCTGCACCCCCCAACCCCCACCCCCTGCTCCCTCCCCTCTGTCCCGTTGTCTCGGTCTCTCCTACTCATTCACTCACGCACTTAATCTTGAAGTCTCCAAGCCGGATCTGAGGGTTTGTGACTGAGAAGGCATAAGGGAGGGGGGTGTGGGGGGATGGGGATGAGGAGGACTGTGTGGGCGTGGGACAGTTCAGGACAGTAGGGCAGGAAGGGGGGCAAGGATCTCTCTCTCTCTCTCTCTCTCCCTCGAGAGAAAGAGAGAGAGAGAGAGAGAGAGAGAGAGAGAGAGAGAGAGGGAGAGAGAGAGAGAGAGAGAGAGAGAGAGAGAGAGAGAGAGAGGAGGCTAAAAGATGAGTTGTAGCGTGGGGGTTGAGGGGTTGGGATGCAGCGGGGTGTGGGGGGAGAGGATGGAGTGATGGGAGCGAATGATTGGGGGGGGTACAAAGGGAGGGGGAGATTAGAGGAAGGGGGAGGGGAAAGGAGCGAGGGAAAGGAGGAGGAGGAGAAGGGTAAGGGGGGAGGGGGGGAGAGACATGTGAGCGTGCGTAGGCCGGTAGGCAGGCAAGCAGACAAGGTTTTATGGGGTTCTATAGGACCACGCCACGACGGTCGATTGCCACTAACAATGCGTCTCCCCCACCCCTCCCCACCCCTATACGCACCCGTACCTCACCCCACCTTCTCCCTCCTTCCATTCCATCTCCCTCGGCCTATCCCTCCCTCTTTCTCCTCCTTCACCCCACTCGTTCGATATATTAGATTTCCTCCACACGGGCCCCCTTCCCTATTGATTTTTGAGAGAGAGAGAGAGAGAGAGAGAGAGAGAGAGAGAGAGAGAGAGAGAGAGAGAGAGAGAAGGGGGGGTAGGGGGGAGATAGAATTGTTGTAGGCAGAGCGGCAGCGACGGGTGTGATTGTCTTGTTTTTGTCTCGGAATGTCGATTGGTATCAAAAGGCATTGACCATGTGAGGTGGTCGGGATAGTGCTGATTCTCTCCCTTCCTCCCTCCCTCTCCTCTACATTCTCTTCCCCCGCCCTCCTCTCTCTCTCTCTTTTTCTCTCTTTCTCTTTCTCTCTTTCCCTTTCTCTTTCTCTTTCTTTCTCTTTCTCTCTCTCTCTCTCTCTCTCTCTCTCTCTCTTTCTTTCTCTCTCTGTATCTGTCTCTCTCTTTTTCTCTCTTCTCTCTTTTCTCTTTCTCTTTTCTCTTTCTTCTCTCTTTCTCTTTCTCTTTTTCTCTTTCTCTCTTTCCCTTTCTCTTTCTCTTTCTTTCTCTTTCTCTTTCTTTCTCTTTCTCTTTCTTTCTCTTTCTCTTCCTCCCTTCCTCCTTCGTCTCTTCCCTCCTCGTATTCTCTCATGCCTCGCAAGCATAACGTGCCTCCCATCTGTCACTGATGTCGAGAAGGGAGTCAATAAGAGCAAGAGGTGGGGGCTGTTGTGGGGGGGGGGGGTTATGCTTGATTCCGTCGTTTTGTATTTTGCCATCTTCCCTCTTCGCTTTTCCCTCCTCTCCACGCCACTCCCCCTTCCCTTCCCCTGTCTATCTCCACTCTTCCCTCTCCTCCCCTCCCCTGCTAGTTTTCCCTCCACCCTACCTCCCCCATTCCTCTCGGTTCTCCTACCCCATCTCTCCCCTTCCTTCCTTTCGGTTCTTCTACCCTATCTCTCTCCCTTCCTTTCGGTTCTTCAACCCTATCTCTCTCCCTTCCTTTCGGTTCTTCTACCCTATCCCTCTCTCTTCTGATTTCTGACTCTCCCTCTCCCCCTCTCATCCTCTCCCCTACTCCATCCCTCCTCCTTTCCCCCTCTCCCCTATTCTTCCGCCCTTCTACCCCCACGTCTCGACTCGCTCCGTCGCTCGTCGGGGCCCAGCGCTGGTCTGGCGGCAACGGTGGTGTTCATTTGGGGACAATAACTGTTACACATCGCGGAGAAAACGTCGAAATTGCCTTGATCTTTAGGCTTTTCAAGATCGTGGAAGCGTGACCTCGTCCAGGCTCGGGTCACTTGGCTTCACTTTAAACTTGTCACCCCCCTCCTACCCCTTTCTCTCTCTCTCTCTCTCTCTCTCTCTCTCTCTCTCTCTCTCTCTCTCTCTCTCTCTCTCTCTCTATATATATATATATATATATATATATATATATATATATATATATATATATATATATATATATATATATTTATATATATTTATATATATCTGCTTTTGTGCTCCTTTTTTGTCCACTGCTCCGTTCTCTTCTACTTCTTTTTCTCCTCCTCTTCCCCATCCATTTCCTTTTTGTCTGTTCTCCCTACTACTTACTTGTCCTATGTTTTCCTTTTCTCCCTTTGCTCTACTCTCCCCTCCAGCCACCTCTCTCTCACCCTCTCCCTCACCCTTGCCCCCACCCCCCTAACCCCCTCCTCGCGACCCAGACAAAAAGTGAACGAGATTCCCGTTTGAATTTTCAAGTGGGAGGGTTGCTTGCTTGCTTGCTTGCTTGCCTGCCTGCCTGTCCTACGGGTCCCAGTGCTTGCTTGCTTGCTTGCTTGCTTGCTTGCTTGCTTGCGAGTTGCCTGTCGCCGCGCTGAGTGCACTTTCTTAAACCTTGAAATCTATTACGCAGCAGATCGCAAGGCAAAGGGCAAACGGAGGCGCCCGCCCTTGGAGATGGGGAGGTAGTGGGGGAGGGGGATGCAATAAGAGGACAGAAATGGAGAATGAGAGTGGATGATAGAGAGGGAGGGAGAGAGAGAGAGAGGGAGAGAGAGGGAGGTGAGAAAGTCTAGAGGCCAGTTGGTGTCTGTCTGTATACACATTGTTGGAGTAAGCAACCCGAGCGAGGGGTGGGGGTGACGGGGGGCAGAGAGGAAGCTTACACGACCAAGGGGAGAGGGATAGAAAACGGAAAATGTAAGGAGGGGGGTATTAAGGGAGGAGGGGAGAGGGATTAGTAAACAGGGGAGGGTTAAAGGGTAAGGGAAGGGGTGGAGATTAGGGAGAGGGAGAGAGAGGAGTGGAAGCAGGGGGAGGGGGTGAAGGGTAGGGAAGGGCGGGATGGGACGCCTCGTTGAGATGGGAGCACGAAGGGTCAGATAAGACAGGCATTTGTCTTAATGCACGGCAGCGGCATGCGGGCGGGCGGGCGTGATTGGTGTTAATCGCGCCGGGTGCCGTGTGCATGGTGCGCAGATGTGTGTGTTGAGGAGGCACGCAGATGTGGCGCTAAAGGTTAATAACTCGTCACGTGAGATGTGGCAGCTACTCGGCTCTCGGGCCCGATCGTCACGGCCTGCTTTCGCTCTGTTCCTATGGCTCCTTTTTATCCTGTTATTCCTGCGTCATTTCTTCGATTTTTCTCCTTGCCTTCTTTGTGCCACGACAGGCAGTTTCTCTCTCTCTCGCTCTCATGTTGCCCACTCTATCTTACTCTTTCCATATCTCCCTGTCATCCTCTTCACCCCCTCCCCCCTTCCCTTGCTCTGCAATCATCACCTCACCCACCTCCTCTTTCGATAGCTCTCGCCCTCCCTTCCTCTCCTCCCCTCCCCCTCCCCCATCCCTCTGCATCCGCCCCCTACCTCAAGCTTTCGTGCCATTGGAAGTGGAAGTGACCTTGGCGATAAGGCGCTCTGCTCCCTCTCCTCCTCCCTCCCCCTCTCTCTCTCTCTTTCTCTCTCACTCTCTTTCTCTCTCTCTCTCTCTCTCTCTCTCTCTCTCTCTCTCTCTCCCTCTCTCTCTCTCTCTCCCTCCCCCCCCCTCTCTCTCTTTCTCTCCCTCCCTCCCTCTCTCTCTCACTCTCTCACCACCACTCACTGCCTACCACCCCCCTCTCTCTTTCTCTCCCTCTCTCTCTCTCCCCCCCTCTCTCTCTTTCTCCCTCCCCCCCCCCACTCTCTCTCTCTCTCTCTCTCTCTCTCTCTCTCTCTGTCCCTCTCTCTCTCTCTCTCTCTCTCTCTCTCTCTCTCTCTCTCTCACTCACTCACTCACTCACTCACTCACTCACTCACTCCCCCTCACTCCCTCTTTTTTTTCTCCCCCTTCTCCCCCCCACCTTCATTCTCATCTGTTCACGGCCGCTCAGAAGTATTTCCACGTGTCTGACTTCCCTCACCCGAGCCGTTGTGGCCGGGTCTTGCGGTGAGGTGACATAAGGGCGCTGTCGATCGGAGGGACACGTTACAGGGGTAGCTTTGGGTAAACAGCTTGTGAGAGAACTACTGTTGTTATGGTGTTCGTTTTCCCATTCCTCTTTCGTCATGTTCGTGTTCTTTGCTTTCTCTTCTTTTTAATTCTTCGTCTCGTTGTTCTGTTTTGTCCTTTTTTCTCCCGCCTTTTACTCTTTCCTTGTCTTGTCCTCATTTTCTCAAGTCCCACACTTACCTCTCGCCTTAGTTCCTGTTCTCTTCTCTCCCTCCCTCCCTGTTCATTCTTTCCATATCCCGCCTCGTTTCTATTACGCCATTCGCCTATACTTCTATTTTTCCCATTTTCCAATTTCCTCCTCTCTCTCCGTCCTCCGGACTCACTTCGCTAAGGGTGTAATTTGCGAATTTTGTGATGCATGGAGCGCCTCTGGTGGGAGACCTTCGACTGTGGCCAGCTGGAGGCAGGCGAGCGGCAGGGGCTGGGGTAGGGGTAGGAGCAGGGGATGAGGGCGGGAGCAAGGCAAGAGCGAGAACAGTGCATGGTAGGAACAAGCTGGGAGGTAGAGCGAGCGAGGTGGAGGCGAGAGCAGCAGGAGTGGCTGGAGATAGACCAAGATGGAGGCAGGAGTATGAGCAGGACAGGATGTCTTCAGCAGGAGCGTTGGTCGAGCAAAGGACAATGGAAGGGGCAGGGGAGAGACTGGGGGAAAAAAAGAAAAGAAAAACAGGGTAGAATAAGGCAGGGGCAAGAGCAGGGACAGGGCAGGGGCATGTGGCGAAGCGGCCACTACCAACCAACCCGGCCAGAATCAGGGAGTCTCGGTGACTCATGGTCCTTCCTCTCCCCCAGCCCGTCCCTATCTCCCCTCCCCCTGCCTCTCTTTCTCCCTCTGTTGTTCAAACCAGATTAATGTCTTGTTCCGCGTGCTCGGTGGCGGTCGGCCGTGTACAGCGCTTGCCGTTTGTCGTGGTTCTCTCTCAAGTCGTTCCTTCCTCGCGAGGCAATGAGGGCCGTGTTGTTCGCTCGGGAGACGCGCTTTGCTCTCGAAAAGGTTTTTGTTCTCGTCTCGCATTTGTGTGAAGGCCCCGGGGCGCGGGGGGGAAGGGAGAAGGGAGGCGGGGGGGGGCCGAGGAGTGAGGGGCGCGGGACGGGGGAGGGAGGGCGACGCGTACCGGGGCCGGTGAACTGGTCCGCTGCCGAGAGATGCTAACTACTAATTTTTCTGCCTAATTGTTTTCCCGGCAAGGGTGTTGTTTATCGGCGTCATTTGCGGAGATAATGCTGTCCACGTGAAGGGCGCGGGTGAGTTACGGCCGTCGGTGCAGCGTGTGCGGGAGGCCGAGTGCCAGCGACGGAGATAGCGACAGACAGACGAGAACAAAAGATGGAGTTCGTGGCCGCGCTTATCCATGCACGCCACTCGGCGGTTGGCAGTTTGTCAGTTTTTATATTGGAGTCGGTCAGTTGGAGCAGCGGCGGCAGCGCGAGGAAGCCGTAGCTGTAACGATGACGCTGCTGCTGCTGCTGTTAGAGGCATGGAAGCACGGATATGGGGGAACGGAGATTCGTTCTCTCCCTCTCCTTCTCCCCCTTCCTCCCTCCCTCCCTCTCCCCCCTTCCTCCCTCCCTCTCCCTCTCCCCCCTTCCTCTCTCCCTCTCCCTCTCCCCCCTTCCTCCCTCCCTCTCCCCCTTCCTCCTCCCCTCCCCCTTCCTCCCTCCCTCTCCCTCTCCCCTCACTCTCCCCCTTCCTCCATCCCTCCCTCTCCCCCTCTCCCCCTTCCTCCCTCCCTCTCCCCTCTCCCCCTTCCTCCCTCCCTCTCCCTCCCCCTTCCTCCCTCCCTCTCCCTCTCCCCCCTTCCTCCTCCCTCTCCCTCTCCTCCCTTCCTCCTTCCCTCTCCTCTCCTCCCTCCCTCTCCCTCTCCCCCTTCCTCCCTTCCCTCCCTCCTCCCTCCCTCTCCCTCTCTCCCTTCCTCCCTCCCTCTCCCTCTCCCCCCTTCCTCCCTCTCTCCCTCTCCTCCCACTACCTCTCCCTCTCCCTCTCCTCCCCTACCTCTCCCTCTCCTCTCCTCCCTACCTCTCCCTCTCCCTTCCTTCCTTCCTCCTCTCCACTCTCCCCCTTCTTCCCTCCCTCTCCCTCTCCCTCTCCCCCCTTCCTCCCTCCCTCTCCCTCTCCCCCCTTCCTCCCTCCCTCCCTCTCCCTCTCCCTCTCCTCCCTTCCTCCCTACCTCTCCCTTTCCCTCTCCCTCTCCCTACCCGGCACCGTAAGCAGAAGGTCAGCCGGAGCGAGTCTTGGAGAAGGAGAGATTGTGAAGAACAACTCGAACGCGTTAACTTGAACTCGGGCAAGAAGTAATAGCTGTGAGGCAGATGGAGGGTCGGGCGGGCGGGCGGGAGGGAGGGAGGGAAGGGGAGGAGGTTGGGGTACTTGGGAAGTGGTCGTCTCGCCGGACCCCGTTAAGTGGACACGGCGTCCGATCCCAGCTTCTAGGAGGCCCATCCCGACGGCGGAGACTCGCTCGCTGGGGCGGCGTGGATCCCAGGTGTATTGGGTGGGGCCCAGATATTACGGGCACCACTGTAGGCGGGCGTGGGCGTGCGCGGGCGCTGTTAAGGCCAAAGGGTGGAGCGACAGGGCGGAGGCCGGCCGGCAACGCCCTGCTGGTGCTGATGGCGATGCCCACGTGCCCGGGCCCTCCGCCTCGAGATCGCGCTGTTGCCTCGCTAATGCCTGGCTCTCCCAGGTGAGCGGCCCCGGTCGGGATCCCTTACCTCCCCCTACCTTTCCCCCCTTCCTTCTCCTCCCTCTCCACCTCCCTTCCCTCCCCCCTACCTCCCTTCCCTTTCCCCTTCCTTCTCCTCCCTCTCCTCCCCCTCCTTCCCCCTCCTCCCACTCCTTCCCTCCCTCCCACTCCACTCCTTCCCCTCCTCCCACTCCTTCCCCTCCTCCCACTCCTTCCCCTCCCCAGCCGCCGGCGTGGACACGTAACATTCCTTCCTCTGACCGCCCGCGACCAGCAATCAAGCAAGCAAACGAGCAACAGCGGCGGCGTCCGCGTTGCTAACCACGTGCTTACAGGCGGCGCGTCACCCGGCCCGGCCATCATGCGGACCACCTCCCACCCGCATTATGCATACCCGTTTTCGTCGTTTTCGTTCAATTCTGGGGACTTATCAGGCGTTCCGGGATGTCCTCGCCGCCCACCCGCCATGCCCGGGCCCCGTCCTGTAATTCGTGGGTGTCCTCGGATCGAACGTGTGTTCTTAATCCCGTTGTGTATGCCGGTCGTTGCTTTTTTTTCTTTTCTTTTCTTATTTTACGCCCAGAGATGATAACTAACATCAGCTGATTCATGGTCAGCTGGCGTCGAAACTCGCCAATTTACAGTAGTGGGAGGGGGTTTCGGAGCAGGGCGGACTATGGTATTTTTATTGCGAATCCTGGACACGGTGTATACCCTGTGTGCGTGCGTACGTGCGTGCGTGTGTGTGTGTATGTATGTATGTATGTCTTGTCTGGATTTTCTGTCTGTGGGTGGGTAGGTGGGTGTATGGACGCGTGTGTGTATGGATTGCGTCTATCAAAAGCAATTATAGCATTCCCGGATTAAAAATTAATCATTTATTAATTAGGAATTTTCCAGTTAAGCTTTTGGTTGTTATTGACTCTGCAACAATGGCTGGATGCAGTCCGATGGAGGAATGCAGACACAAGCAGACACGCACATGTGTGTACGCACGGGCACACAACACACGTAAGCACGGAAACAGTTCGCAGGGAATCCAATCCGTGCTAATGGCTGCGTCCGTATCGCGAGGGAGGTGTTGACGAAGGGAATTAAAATAAACAAATGTAGGAAGGGAAGTGGATAAAAGGAGAAAGATATAAACAAATCTAGTAAGGAAAGAGGAAAAAAAGGCCCCGAGTAATTCGTCCGTGTGTCACGTACGGCCTATGTGATTACTTCCTTTTTTTAAGCTGCACATCCGTTTCCTCTTGGGTGTATTCGTGCTGATTCTCCTTCTCTCTTCCTCCTCTTCCTTTCCCTTTCTTCCTTATTTCTCTCATTTTCTCATATTGATCTTCTTTCTCTTCTCTTTTTCATTTTCTTTTTTCTTCCATTTTCTCTTCTCCTTTCTTTATCCTTCTTCGTCCATCCTCCCCTGCTACGTTCTCAGCTTCTACCCCATCTATCGCCTCCCTCTCAGCGCTCGGTGTAAAAGTGTGCGCGCGCGTACTGGTGCATAATTTTGCCTCTGTCAGTGCTCTTGCAATATGTGCAATGATTTAAAACAAGCGCTTCTCAACATGTATTGACGTATGCAAAGTGATGAGGTATACTGAAATAGAGCCATGATTGTTGCTTGCCTTCGGGTTCTGAAGTAGTCAGCATGAGGGAGAGAGGGAGGGAGGAAGGGATAGGGGGGTATGGGAGATAGAGGGTGGAAGGGAGGGAGGGGAATGAGGGTTGCGAGGAAGGAGGGAATGGAGTGGGAAAGGAGAGATAGAGAAAAAAAATATATAAGCGTTATAAATCAAGTCGGCTTTGATGATGTCAAATTCTACCCTTCTTTATCGGGTGTTTAGGGGTGGAGGGGGAAGGGAGGGAGATGGGAATAAGTAGAAGGTTGGGGGTAGGGGGTAGGGGGTTATGATGCCACGAAGCGCAGCGTGGGCGAACGACTGTCGAGTCTTCTGCCGACGTGTGGAATAAGAGGCGTTGCTCAGCTCGATCGGCGATGATAAGTTACGCAAGAGGAAAGAGTGATCATGTGTGCGCTTGTGCGTGCGCGTATGTATGTAGGGTATGGTACTGTTTAGTATAGTATCTGTATATTTTGTATGTGTATGTGGTATGGTTGGTGTGATGTGTTATGTATGTATGTAATGGGTTTATATGGCTTGGGATGTGTTTATTCATTATGTGTCAGTGTGTCCATTTGCGTGTCTGTGCCTCTTTGCTCGTGTGAGTGTGCGCGCGTTTATATTTACATGTTTGCGTTCGATTTGCGCGAAAGAGTTGGCCTTCTTTGTGCGTTTGTCTCGGCGTGCGTGTGGTGCGGCCTTAGGAGCGAGGGCCTCCCTCCCGCCCCCCCATCCCTGTCGCCCTCTCTATCCCCTGCCCCTCTCGCGGGCCCTCTGTGACGCTCGCTGTTTATGGCCGCTTGCAGGTTGGCAGTGTCGTAAGTCAGGGCGGTGACACCCCTTTCCCTTCCCCCTCCGCCCTCTCCCCTTTCCCCTTCCCCTTTCCTCTCCTCCTTTCCCCTCTCCCTCTCCCTCTCCCCTCTCTTCCCCCCCCTCCTTCCCCTCTTCCCCTACCCTCTAGCCACATTGTACATATTATACTTGTGATACCTGCTTATAGTGGCTTTTAACCTCCCCCCCCCTTCTGTTCTTCCATTCTCCTCTCCTTCCTTTCTGTCATCCTCGTCCCACCCCCACCCGTACCCACAACCCACCGTGTTCCCCCATCTAGCCCCACCTTCCAATCAGTCTTCCCCCCTTAACCCCCTCCTCCACGCACACAATCCCCCACAGCCCCTCCCCCTCTCTTCGTCCTCCCTTCCCCCCTACACTACCCCGCTTCTCTCCCTCCCCCTCCCATCTATCTCCCACCCACCCCCATCTTGGCCCTCCCCCCCACCCCCCTTTACACCCCTCCCCTTACCCCAGCTTGTCTGCGTGACGTCGCTGTTGTAGTGGATTAGCGAGGGCGGCATTATAGCAGGTTAAGTGTGACGGGTTTTGTTACGTTTGACGGGGAGGCGAGAAGCTTGAACTCGGAGGGAAGGGTAAACAGGCCGACACTAATGAATCGCTCGACAGTAAGGGGGCTGCGCGGGTTTTATGGGGGAGGAGGAAGGGGAAGGGGAAGAGGAAGGGGAAGGGGAATAGAATTGGATAGAGCTGGGGAAGAGGAATGGGAATAAGATAGGGGAGCTGGAGCTGGAGCTGGTGGTGGAGGTAGAGGAAGGGGAGGTATTATTGGTATACAAGGCATAATGGAGAATATGGACAGACAGGGAGAAACGGGAAGAGGGCTAGAAGGAGAAATTGAGAGAGAGAGAGAGAGAGAGAGAGAGAAAGAGAGAGAGAGAGAGAGAGAGAGAGAGAGAGAGAGAGAGAGAGAGAGAGAGAGAGAGAGAGAGAGAGTGGTTATTCTTACTCTTGGCATTTTTTCCTGTTCCAAGTTTAAATGATCTGGCTTGTAAAAAAAAGAAAATGTTTTGAAAAAAGAGCGAAGCGTTGATTATACTGGCAATTATATTTGGCGAATAATTGCAGTGTACATTTATGACTCCTTTGAAAGCGGGGTCATGCGAATGTCATTATGTGAATGTTCCGTGCATGATAAAGCGATGTGCATTAATTCGACCGGGATTTTAGGAGGTTGCTGGGGGGGAGGGTGAAGGGCATAGGAAGGCATGGGGGTGGAGGAGGGCATGGAAGGGGCCTCGGAAATGAAGCATAAATGGGGTAAGGGCATGAAAAAAGGCATAGAAAGGGATATATAAAAGGCAGGAGAATTTAGAAGGGGGAAGGGGGAAGGACATAGGTAGGGTAGGGAGAAGAACCTTAAATTGTGGAACTCTGATTTCGCACATGGCAGCGGGCGTGATGGATGGGCACGTGGAGTGGAATCGAGACGGGCATGTGTGCGCGCGCGCTTTGACTCTTTCGCGCGATCACCCGATTGGATGAAGGGGTTCTTGATGTCCTCCCTGATGCCCCCCTTGATGCCCTTCCTGCTGATTAATGCACGTCAGGTGAGATGCGCAGTGGGTGGGTGGGGTGGGGGGTAGGGGTGGAAACAAGACCGCCTTTGACCGTGCGGGTGGGTGTGGGTGTGGGTGTGAACTCCGCCTCTGTTATGCGACCGGGAGAGGTGCGCTGCGTTGCGTTTCGGCGGTTGGAGGTCGAGGGCGAAGTCGGGTTCGGAGGAACGAGAGGGCGAGACGAGGAGAGTTAAGTAGAGGCGAGGCAAGGCGAGGCAAGGAGAGGCGTCCCCGGCTATTTCCTCTCGCACCGGATGTTTACATTGTTGATACTCTCCTCCGGCGGAAAGGTCCTGCTCGCGCGCGGATATCTCTTGCGACGGCGGGAGGGCGGCGGCGCAAAAAGGGAAACGGAGGGAAGTGAAAGGAAAGGGAGGGAGGAGGATGCGGAGAGAAAGGGAGGGAAGGGAAAGGAAAGGAAGGTAGGAGGATGCGGAGGGAAGCGGAGTACACTTTCCCGCCACGTATTGGCAGCTGAATTTGTTATCGCGTTTTTTTGGGGGGTGAGTTACTCGCCGCCGGGGCAGGATTGGGGGGGAGGGCGCCGAGAATGTCAGTTAGGGGTGGGGTGATAGGGGATAGGAAGAAGGCGGGGGCGAGAGGTCTTGATTAGGGGTCAAGGTATGGGTCAGGGTTGGTGTTGGAGTCTGAAAGTCGGTGTACTTTTTTACCCGTTTGTGGACGTTCTGGTATTTCTTGCTGTCACTTTCGTCGAACGAGGAAACGTCTCTGCTTTTTATGCTTTTAAGAGAGTGAAAAGGGGGGATTATTTGATAACATATCTGGTAAATTATCAGTGTTGGGGGAAGGGGAGGGGGTGGGGGGTATTAGTGGCGATGGAGATGTACCTTGACATTGAATTTAGTGATGATGACGATGATGAAGCAAAAAGAGCGGTATGTTAATAGTCCCGAGTTGAATTGCTGCTTGGGCAGGTGTTGGTACACCTGTCGTGCCTAATCACGTTGCATGGAGGAGCAACAGCGAGGGAGAGAAAGATTTAGGGAGAGGAGGAGAGGCAAAGAGAGGGAAGGAGGGAGGAACTAATGTTTAGGGAGAGGTAGGGGGACAAATGTTTAGGGAGAGGGAAGGAGAAGGGTTGAAGGAGAGAGAGAGGGAGAGGGAGAGGGAAAGAAGGAAAGAAAGGATTAGAGAATAGTGTCGCGATAAATAGCGGGGGAAAAGGAGACAAGGAGAGCTTACTTCACCAGTCTCGGTTTTCCCGCGTCCGTTGCAGCGTGGCGGCGATGCCGTTGCTCCCTGCGCGTGACGTCACAAAGGATCGGAATCGAGGGTGGGCTGATGCTCTGAGGCCGAGAGAAAATGGGAGACGGAATTAATGAGGTTTCCGGAACCATTTTTTTTTCTTTCTTCCTCTCGTTCTTCCTTTCTTCCTTCACACTGAATTCATCTCGTTCACTTTTTCTGCCCAGTGCATCATGGCGGCCGTGTGTTCTTGCCATTCTCAGGATCAAGATTGTGTGCGTGCTCGCTACAGTGCGAGGGCGTGGGCGGGAGCGGGATGTAGAGCAGCTGTCACTTTGTCGAGTGGCAGCGGCTCGCCCATCATCGCCGCCCACGCCCGCGCCGAGCTTTAATCCCTCTCCCTTTCCTCCCCATCTCCCCCTGCCCCCCTGTCGTCCCCCTCCCCCCTATTTTAGTCTCTCGCTTATTTGACCTTTGCTGTCGGCCGTAGACCCGGTCTTTTCTTATCTCTGTCTGCCTTCCTGTTTTGTTTTGTTTTTATCGTAGTATCGTTATCACTTTGCGTGCGCTATTATTCGTGTTTTTTGAATCAGGAAAGTGCGGAGGGGGTGGGGTGAGGGCGTGGAGAGAGAGAGGGAGGGGGGTTTGGGGGATGGAACTAGGGTAGGAGTGGGTGGGATTTAGGGGGCGGGGGGGGCTTTGTGGGTAGGAGTGGGTGGGGGTGGGGGGTTGTGGGTGGTGGGGCTGGGGTCGGGGTCGGGAGGTGGTTGACAGGGTCTCCCATGCACGACGGGAAGGGTACATTGTCAAGGTTATTGCAATTGCTTCGCCCGGATGAGTTGGTGGGACGGGAGCGCAGGAGGGGGGGGGGGGCGGCGGTTGCGAGTGGATTGGGGGGGAGAGGGGGGAGGAGTGGGTTATGGTGTAGAAGTTTAATTCGAGACGGCTAATTGCGTCCATTCCCTCGCGGCGTGGTGGACGTGTCGTTGCAGGAGTGAGAGAAAGAGGGGGCGGGGCGTTGCAGAGTAGTTTTGATATTTTCCTTGTGTTGGGATAACGCGTTTTTTTTAAATAGGTTATCATAGGATAGGAGGGGATGAGGCTTGGGATGGCGGAGGTCTTCGATAGGGGCCACATCTGTATCGGAAGGGGAATTAAGGGTGACATTGACCCCTGGGGAAGCCCTGGGAATGAGGTAAGTCGGTTTCCTTGACGGGTTGAATCGTCCTCCGCGACGATGGGGGCGTCGGGGCGGCCTTGAAGTCGGCGCTGAAAGGAGGGAAGGGGAGTAAAGAAGGAAGGAGGGAGAAAAGGGAAAAGGGAAGGATGAAGGAAGGAAAGAAAGGAAAGGGGAGAGACGAAGGAAGGAAGGAAGAAGAAATAGAGGAGGAGAAAGGAAGGAAAGAGGGAAGGAGCTAGGGGAGGGAGGGAGGATGGAGGAGGTTAGCAGCGGGAAGGAAGTGTGAGCTGCCGGAAATCTGCCGTGATCCTGTGGGACGCTTCGTTCGCGGTCAGGGCCTTGCCGGTCGGGCCCACAGGCGTCTGTGCTGCCACCCGATTCCGTGCTTGCTTGTGCCTCACTCGGCCTGTTTTTTAATGTCTGATTTGAAGCCCCTCTCTCTCCTTTGGCCCGTCTCTTGTGAGCCTTTCCCTTCCTCAACACGGGTTCGCAGTCGCCTTAGTTTCTGAACTTGAGCTCGTCATTCGGGCACTTTTCACTTCTCGCTTTCCCCCAGCTTTCCTTTCGCGTCGTCCTAACTTCCCTAAACCGCCGTTCCCTGTGCAGAAATTCTGAGCCTCATCCCCCTTCCCCTTTTCACTTTCTTGCCTATTTCCCACTCTCCCTGTCCTCCCTTCTGCCCTTCCCCCTTTTTTTCCCCGTATGTCCTTTCCCCGATTCTCTTCCTCGTCTCTTTCTCCCTTCCCTTTTTCCCGTCTTTCTCATTTCCCTTTCTCCCGTCTGTCCGTTCCCCTCTTGTGCTTTCCTTTCACCATGTCTCTTCCCCGTCGTCCCTCTTCCTCCTTCACCTAATTAGTTATCTGCATTTTTAGCTTTGTGCGCTCGCTCAGCTGTCTTGCAAGCATCATCCCGTGGGTCTCGTGTATCTTCTCCTGCTCCTTATCTTTTTTCTCTTATTTCGCCCTTTCCACTTTTTCCTCTTTCCCCTTCTTCCTCCACCCTCCTTCCCCTTTTCCAACTCTTCCACTCTTTAACGTCTTCCGCCTCTACCCTCCTTTCCATCTTCCCCTTCCCTATCCCCTCTATCCTTTTCCCCCCTACCCCTTCCCTATTCCCTCTATCCTTTTTCCCCCTACCCCTAACTTCTCTCTTCCTCCTTCCCTTACCCATTCCCTACCCCTTCCCCACCTCTCTTCTCCTCCTCGGTGTTTTGCCAAGCATCTATCACATTTTGACTACTTCATGTGATTTTAGGAGGCATGCGATGTCTTGTTGGGTGATCTGCCTGGCATGTTACATGGTTAAATCTGACGTGCACTTTATTATATGTGTTATCTTTGGATTGGTGGTGTTGACTATATTGTTAATGTTTTTTTTTTTTATCATCAGTAGTATCATAATCATTACCGTTATCATTATTGTTATAAATGATGTTAGGTATTTTTTTTATGTAAGCGTATTATTTGTTGTTTATCGATTATTATAATTATTTCTTTTTCTAATTTTGTGGCTTTATAAACACACAATACCGACATGCTGAGACATTTGAAACTTCTAATACAATTTTTATCATCGACATGCTTGATGGCTTTCGTTTGCCGCGGAGATGGGTTGGGTGTATCAAGTCATGCATGGGCGTATTTCCGGGTTGCGTAATGAATGCGATGCGCTGTGGTGATGCGATGAAGGCCTTGTCAGTTTGACTCTAACGGAGAGAGGAAGCGAAGGGGGGGGGGGCATAGGAGTGGGTGGGGGCAGGGGCTTGTTCAAAGGAAGGAGGGGAGGAATGGATAAGGGGGAGGGGGTGAATGAAAAGGAGGGGGGGGGAGGACGAGGTAGAGCAGGAACGAAGATGTCACGGGGAGAGGTGTGGCGCAGTCCCGTGGGAACGGCGGTGGACGTCGCGGTGTGGGCCGGTTCGTCGCCAGCGGACCACGGGGTTGGGAAGCGCGATGTCGAATTGTGTCGAATTACAGTGACAATTTCCGTCCAGCCAAGCCTGACTCGACGCCATTTGCCCGCCGGCGGCCGGCGCAACCGAGACTGGCGCTGCGGTGAGGAGGAGGATGGGGAGGGATGGGACGTGTGGAGGGAAGGAGGGAAGGGAAGAGGGGGGAGGGAAGGTAGGCCGGAGGGACGATGTTTAGGCCCGGTAAATCTCGGTGAAAGGCGATGTTGGGATTTTATTGGATCGTGATGTCGAGGTAGCTCGTTGGAAGGGATTTTTTTTGCCCCCCCCCTCCCCCCACCCGTCTTTTATTCCCTTCCCCCCATCCTCTCCCCCCATTCCTTCCGACCAACCGGCGGGAAAAAGTGTTTGATGAGGCGAACAATTTGTCTCGAAGGAGATCCCGGGAAGGGAAAAATCTCTTGTAATGTCTCCTCGGGTGTGAAGCGGACGGGAAGGGGAGTCGTAATCCCGCGTTTGAAGAGCGGGCTGATAAACGGGGCCGATTGTGGTGTCAAAAGTGCAGCCGGGTTGCATAAATAGCGGTCGCCATGGCCGGGCTGACTGCGGGCGACAGGTGCGGCCTTCTCGGGTGCCTGCCTAATGATGCGCGTGTCACAAACAGGTAATTGAAGGCGGGATTGACAAGATTCAGCGACTGGAGACCTTTAGGAGGGGGGAGGCGGGCGTGCGGGCGTGCTTGCGAGCGGATTGAGTGGCCGGTCTCGAGGGCGATCTCTCTATCTGGTCTCGCCTCGTCGCCCTCGCCTCTCGCCCGACCCGCCCCGTCACGCTCGCCTTTGTTTGTTTGCTGTATGTCTCCGCCAAACGGTCGTAAGGCTAAGTCAACAGATCAGCTGCACCTTGTCAACACAGCCATAGCTCACGGGGCCTGCCTGACGCACCTGGGTTGCTCGCGGCTCAGGGAACTCGCATGCAGTCGCACTCGTTTCCTGGACTCCTCGGCGCTCGGCTGTGAGCTTCATGACGTGTTCACAATCCTTTGTAACTCGCCGTTGTGACTCGTGGATACTCCGGTGGATAGATCTTGCCTCGGGAATTCGCAAATACTTCCACCGTCATGTGCATACAGCCCATTACTTACGGTCACTAACCTACGTGCGCCATGACTCAGACACTTACCTTTCTTGCCTCTCGCACCTGGATGCTACTCGACTCCCCGAGACTCGCCTTACTTGCTTGACTCACCAACCTGCTGCCGTCACCGACCCCCTTCCCCTTCTCCCACCTTCCCTTCCCTTGATTCGAACCATCCTTTCTCCCCCCCCCCTCCCCCTCACTCCCAGCGTCTCTCGTCATGAATCTTTTACACCACTCCCTTTTTTTCTTTTCCTTCATCTCCCTCTTCCATGAATCATTCCCAAACCCACATAATCCTTGAATCTCTTCTATCTTTCCTCCCTCCCTCTTTCCTCTTATCTTCCTCCTTCTGTTTGCCTCTTCCCCCCTCTCTCTCCCTCCCTCTTTCCTCTTATCCTCCCCTTCTCTGTTCCTCTTCCCTTCCTCTCTCCCCCCTCCTCATCCTCCCTCCCTCCCCCCCTCCCCCCATGAATCATCCCCTATTCGCCCATGAATCATGGACCTCGCGCCTTTTCTTTACCCCGCTCCCCACGCATCGCCGCCGCCCTCGCTAATTCTGGCCCAGACGAGACGACGAGGACGACACACTCCACGCCCATTTTTGCCCGGGGCGCGGAAAGGGGCGACGGCGTGTGCTGCTCTCTCTCTCCGCGTTCCGTGAATTTCGTTTGTGCGAAAGTGTGGAATTGGCGAGTTTGTGCGCGCGTGTTTCTGCCTCTATTTTTTTTCTTTTCTTTTATCTTTGGTTCGTTTTTTTTTTAATTCGTCTTTGCTTCGTTTGGACTAGGGTGGTTTCCCTCTTCTCCCTCTCCTTCTCCCTATCCCTCTCCCTCACCTCGCTGTTCATCCTTTTCCCATTCATTCTTGCTCCGTTATTGGCGTTGGGTTCTCGTCACGAGCAATAGCGTAACCAATTATTTTCATGGATGCTTTTAGTGTGGGTCTGTGTGTGTCTGTCTGTCAATATGAGATAGAACGAAGCAGAAGTAAGCCATCCATCATTCAGAGCCCGTTGTGTGTGTGTTTTATAATCAAATTGATTTTTTCCCGTTCCGCTGATTGCCTATAATCGTGAGGGTCGGGGGAGTGAGGTGGGGGGGGGGGGGGGGCTTGGAGGTATGTATTTGCAACACCGTTTTTTAGTCATTTTTTTTTTCCGGACTATGATTGTGTGTAGAAGCCCGGGCCTTGATTGTGTGGCCCCAACATACACAGTGAATATGTATATATATATATTTTTTTTTTGCGGAGTGGGCGTGTGTTTTATGGTTGCAAGGTTGATCGATTTGCAAGAGTGGATGGGGGGGGGTAAAAAAAAAAAGAGGGCGAACATAAACATGTACAAAGGGAAATGAGAACAGAGTGAGAGAGAGAAAAAAAATACATAGTCCGGGACTGGCGCAGTTGTAGCCCGTGGGAATGCGATAGTTAACTGCGCTTTATTGCTTGTGGTATCCTGGCAGCTGGAAGGGGAGGGGGAGGGGGATGCAGGACATTGGTGGGTAGTGACAGGGGCGGGGATTTGCAGGGCGTGATGGGGGATGCAGTAGACATTGGTGGGTAGTGAGAGGGTGAGGAGGGGGGGGATCTGCAGGGGGGAGGACAGGTGGATAGAGGCGTCAGGGTGGGGGGGGGGGGCATGAGGGGAAGAGGGGTACACGAGAGGAGGAGGAGGAGGACTGGAGTGGGTCATGGGATGGGAAAGGGGGGTGGAGGTCAGGGCAGAGGTAGGTGTCACAGGGAAGTCCTGCACACGTGAGCATTGCAGTGACAGCGGACGTGGTCGCTCATCCTGCATTAGACTTCATTGCAAGCCAGCCAGCCAGGGTGGAGTCCCACGGGGCAGCAGGGAGCGCCCTTACCCTCGCTTGGAGGCTGTTCTCAATCCTTTTATGCGTCCTTCTTTATTGTTTACACTTATCTGTGCCATCTTTGACACCCTTTTCTATACCGCCCTTCACCCTTCAATATCCTTTTCCACACAAATCCTCCACCCTTCATGCCCTTCTCCACACTATTTTTCACCCTCTCTTCCACGTCTTCCCTTTCACCATAACCCCTCCCCCCCAGGCCGCGTCACCTGAACCTATTTAACTTTTACGTCACAGACCAAAGCCAGCGCAATCTAGTACCCTTTTTACTCGCGACCGAAATGTGACGCGAGATTTCGAAAGCTCATCGATGTCGGCTGCACGTTTCGTTGGTGTCTGTCTGTCTCTCCTGTGTGTGTGTCCGTACGTGTGCGTCTCTTCGATTTTTTATAGGTCTGTCTGCATGTATAGATGTATGCAAGTATGTGAGGTTTTGCGAGTGTGGTGGTAGTGTATGTTTGAGTGGGAGCGTCTATTTTTGTGTTGATGTGCAGTCAGGTGTTTATATCGTGGCCTTTAAAAATAGACAAAGGAAAAGGGGAAAGAGAGGGAGGATATCCCGATAGCTTAGGAATTTGTGAGAACATTTCTACCGTTCCAGTTTGGTGACCTGAGGACAAAATGGGGCCTGACACTCTATTACTCCAGCTTTACACGCCCAACGCTAAGGGTTACATTCGCACTCGTACTAACACGCCCAAAATTTAACTGTTGCATTCGTACTCGCGCTGCTGCACATACTCGCACATTCGGAATCAGTCACATGCGCAGTCATAGGGAGAAACTGAGACGGCGCTGTTGTTGAAGAGAGGGTATAGGGGCGCAGATGGTTGGCAGAGTCCAAGGGATCCCGCGCACCGGAAATGTGGGCTCGCCTAAACCCGTCAAAAATGTCTTGAGCGGAAGCGCTCTATACCACTCTGATCCCCTCCCTTCCCTCCCTCCCTCCACACTCCCTTCCTCCCCACCTCCCTCAAATTCCTAATCTCTCTCCATATCATAATACTATCCCCTTCCCCTATCACCATTTCCTCCTCCTCCTCCTCCCCTCCCCCATTTTTCAAGTCGCTTGATGCGTTTGATATCCGATACCGAGTGAGTGTGGCTACAGTGTATGCATGAGAGGGGAGGCACTGGTGCGTATAGCGTGGTGTGTATTGGGGGATGGGAGGGAGGGGGTAGGAGTGAGGGAGGAAAGGGGGAAGGGAGATAGCTGAGGGACACCGTAGAGGGGATGAGCTGAAGGAATGAACATGTATGGCCTCCTGATTTCAAATGTATCATGGCTTTATTTGTAGTCGTTGTTATTAGAGAGAGAGAGAAAGCAGGAAAAAGAAAAGAAAAGAAGACAAAGAAAGAGAGAAAGAAAGAAAGAAAGAAAGAAAAAGAAAGAAAGAAAGAAAGAAAGAAAGAAAGAAGA